>NW_022262406.1:0-110470 GCF_002021735.2 Oncorhynchus kisutch
GCCCGCTATAGAGCACCCTACACGGCCCTCTTTCACTCAGGGCCGTCCTGGGTGCTTTATGGACTGTTTGACAAGTGCTGGAGGAGGAAATAGAGCCGTGCACCTGGTGATTGAAACCGTGCATCTGGTAACCCAAAAACACAAATATGGTCATAAATGCATTTAACGGTCATTCTGATTTTAATGCCCGCTATAGGAGCACCCTACTACGGCCCTCTTTCACTCAGGGCCGTCCTGGGTGCTTTATGGACTGTTTGACAAGTGCTGGAGGAGGAAATAGAGCCGTGCACCTGGTGATTGAAACCGTGCACCTGGTGATTGAAAACGTGCATCTGGTAACCCAAAAATTCAAATATGGTCCTAAATGCATTTAAGGGTCATTCTGATATTAATGCCCGCTATGGAAACACCCTACTACGGCCCTCTCTCTGTCGGGGGCGACCTGAGTGCATTATGGACACTTTGAAATTTCACGATGGATACTGATTGCTATACAAGCGGTAACCCAAAAACACAAATATGGTCATAAATGCATTTAACGGTCATTCTGATTTTAATGCCCGCTATAGGAGCACCCTACTACGGCCCTCTTTCACTCAGGCCGTCCTGGGTGCTTTATGGACTGTTTGACAAGTGCTGGAGGAGGAAATAGAGCCGTGCACCTGGTGATTGAAACCGTGCATCTGGTAACCCAAAAACACAAATATGGTCATAAATGCATTTAACGGTCATTCTGATTTTAATGCCCGCTATAGGAGCACCCTACTACGGCCCTCTTTCACTCAGGGCCGTCCTGGGTGCTTTATGGACTGTTTGACAAGTGCTGGAGGAGGAAATAGAGCCGTGCACCTGGTGATTGAAACCGTGCACCTGGTGATTGAAAACGTGCATCTGGTAACCCAAAAATTCAAATATGGTCCTAAATGCATTTAAGGGTCATTCTGATATTAATGCCCGCTATGGAAACACCCTACTACGGCCCTCTCTCTGTCGGGGGCGACCTGAGTGCATTATGGACACTTTGAAATTTCACGATGGATACTGATTGCTATACAAGCGGTAACCCAAAAACACAAATATGGTCATAAATGCATTTAACGGTCATTCTGATTTTAATGCCCGCTATAGGAGCACCCTACTACGGCCCTCTTTCACTCAGGGCCGTCCTGGGTGCTTTATGGACTGTTTGACAAGTGCTGGAGGAGGAAATAGAGCCGTGCACCTGGTGATTGAAACCGTGCATCTGGTAACCCAAAAACACAAATATGGTCATAAATGCATTTAACGGTCATTCTGATTTTAATGCCCGCTATAGGAGCACCCTACTACGGCCCTCTTTCACTCAGGGCCGTCCTGGGTGCTTTATGGACTGTTTGACAAGTGCTGGAGGAGGAAATAGAGCCGTGCACCTGGTGATTGAAACCGTGCATCTGGTAACCCAAAAACACAAATATGGTCATAAATGCATTTAACGGTCATTCTGATTTTAATGCCCGCTATAGGAGCACCCTACTACGGCCCTCTTTCACTCAGGGCCGTCCTGGGTGCTTTATGGACTGTTTGACAAGTGCTGGAGGAGGAAATAGAGCCGTGCACCTGGTGATTGAAACCGTGCACCTGGTGATTGAAAACGTGCATCTGGTAACCCAAAAATTCAAATATGGTCCTAAATGCATTTAAGGGTCATTCTGATATTAATGCCCGCTATGGAAACACCCTACTACGGCCCTCTCTCTGTCGGGGGCGACCTGAGTGCATTATGGACACTTTGAAATTTCACGATGGATACTGATTGCTATACAAGCGGTAACCCAAAAACACAAATATGGTCATAAATGCATTTAACGGTCATTCTGATTTTAATGCCCGCTATAGGAGCACCCTACTACGGCCCTCTTTCACTCAGGGCCGTCCTGGGTGCTTTATGGACTGTTTGACAAGTGCTGGAGGAGGAAATAGAGCCGTGCACCTGGTGATTGAAACCGTGCATCTGGTAACCCAAAAACACAAATATGGTCATAAATGCATTTAACGGTCATTCTGATTTTAATGCCCGCTATAGGAGCACCCTACTACGGCCCTCTTTCACTCAGGGCCGTCCTGGGTGCTTTATGGACTGTTTGACAAGTGCTGGAGGAGGAAATAGAGCCGTGCACCTGGTGATTGAAACCGTGCATCTGGTAACCCAAAAACACAAATATGGTCATAAATGCATTTAACGGTCATTCTGATTTTAATGCCCGCTATAGGAGCACCCTACTACGGCCCTCTTTCACTCAGGGCCGTCCTGGGTGCTTTGGACTGTTTGACAAGTGCTGGAGGAGGAAATAGAGCCGTGCACCTGGTGATTGAAACCGTGCACCTGGTGATTGAAAACGTGCATCTGGTAACCCAAAAATTCAAATATGGTCCTAAATGCATTTAAGGGTCATTCTGATATTAATGCCCGCTATGGAAACACCCTACTACGGCCCTCTCTCTGTCGGGGGCGACCTGAGTGCATTATGGACACTTTGAAATTTCACGATGGATACTGATTGCTATACAAGCGGTAACCCAAAAACACAAATATGGTCATAAATGCATTTAACGGTCATTCTGATTTTAATGCCCGCTATAGGAGCACCCTACTACGGCCCTCTTTCACTCAGGGCCGTCCTGGGTGCTTTATGGACTGTTTGACAAGTGCTGGAGGAGGAAATAGAGCCGTGCACCTGGTGATTGAAACCGTGCATCTGGTAACCCAAAAACACAAATATGGTCATAAATGCATTTAACGGTCATTCTGATTTTAATGCCCGCTATAGGAGCACCCTACTACGGCCCTCTTTCACTCAGGGCCGTCCTGGGTGCTTTATGGACTGTTTGACAAGTGCTGGAGGAGGAAATAGAGCCGTGCACCTGGTGATTGAAACCGTGCATCTGGTAACCCAAAAACAAATATGGTCATAAATGCATTTAACGGTCATTCTGATTTTAATGCCCGCTATAGGAGCACCCTACTACGGCCCTCTTTCACTCAGGGCCGTCCTGGTGCTTTATGGACTGTTTGACAAGTGCTGGAGGAGGAAATAGAGCCGTGCACCTGGTGATTGAAACCGTGCACCTGGTGATTGAAAACGTGCATCTGGTAACCCAAAAATTCAAATATGGTCCTAAATGCATTTAAGGGTCATTCTGATATTAATGCCCGCTATGGAAACACCCTACTACGGCCCTCTCTCTGTCGGGGGCGACCTGAGTGCATTATGGACACTTTGAAATTTCACGATGGATACTGATTGCTATACAAGCGGTAACCCAAAAACACAAATATGGTCATAAATGCATTTAACGGTCATTCTGATTTTAATGCCCGCTATAGGAGCACCCTACTACGGCCCTCTTTCACTCAGGGCCGTCCTGGGTGCTTTATGGACTGTTTGACAAGTGCTGGAGGAGGAAATAGAGCCGTGCACCTGGTGATTGAAACCGTGCATCTGGTAACCCAAAAACACAAATATGGTCATAAATGCATTTAACGGTCATTCTGATTTTAATGCCCGCTATAGGAGCACCCTACTACGGCCCTCTTTCACTCAGGGCCGTCCTGGGTGCTTTATGGACTGTTTGACAAGTGCTGGAGGAGGAAATAGAGCCGTGCACCTGGTGATTGAAACCGTGCACCTGGTGATTGAAAACGTGCATCTGGTAACCCAAAAATTCAAATATGGTCCTAAATGCATTTAAGGGTCATTCTGATATTAATGCCCGCTATGGAAACACCCTACTACGGCCCTCTCTCTGTCGGGGGCGACCTGAGTGCATTATGGACACTTTGAAATTTCACGATGGATACTGATTGCTATACAAGCGGTAACCCAAAAACACAAATATGGTCATAAATGCATTTAACGGTCATTCTGATTTTAATGCCCGCTATAGGAGCACCCTACTACGGCCCTCTTTCACTCAGGGCCGTCCTGGGTGCTTTATGGACTGTTTGACAAGTGCTGGAGGAGGAAATAGAGCCGTGCACCTGGTGATTGAAACCGTGCATCTGGTAACCCAAAAACACAAATATGGTCATAAATGCATTTAACGGTCATTCTGATTTTAATGCCCGCTATAGGAGCACCCTACTACGGCCCTCTTTCACTCAGGGCCGTCCTGGGTGCTTTATGGACTGTTTGACAAGTGCTGGAGGAGGAAATAGAGCCGTGCACCTGGTGATTGACCGTGCATTGGTATTGAAAACGTGCATCTGGTAACCCAAAAATTCAAATATGGTCATAAATGCATTTAAGGGTCATTCTGATATTAATGCCCGCTATAGGAGCACCCTACTACGGCCCTCTCTCTGTCAGGGCCGTCCTGGGTGCTTTATGGACTGTTTGACAATTGCTGGAGGAGGAAATAGAGCCGTGCACCTGGTGATTGAAACCGTGCATCTGGGTAACCCAAAAACACAAATATGGTCATAAATGCATTTAACGGTCATTCTGATTTTAATGCCCGCTATAGGAGCACCCTACTACGGCCCTCTTTCACTCAGGGCCGTCCTGGGTGCTTTATGGACTGTTTGACAAGTGCTGGAGGAGGAAATAGAGCCGTGCACCTGGTGATTGAAACCGTGCATCTGGTAACCCAAAAACACAAATATGGTCATAAATGCATTTAACGGTCATTCTGATTTTAATGCCCGCTATAGGAGCACCCTACTACGGCCCTCTTTCACTCAGGGCCGTCCTGGGTGCTTTATGGACTGTTTGACAAGTGCTGGAGGAGGAAATAGAGCCGTGCACCTGGTGATTGAAACCGTGCACCTGGTGATTGAAAACGTGCATCTGGTAACCCAAAAATTCAAATATGGTCCTAAATGCATTTAAGGGTCATTCTGATATTAATGCCCGCTATGGAAACACCCTACTACGGCCCTCTCTCTGTCGGGGGCGACCTGAGTGCATTATGGACACTTTGAAATTTCACGATGGATACTGATTGCTATACAAGCGGTAACCCAAAAACACAAATATGGTCATAAATGCATTTAACGGTCATTCTGATTTTAATGCCCGCTATAGGAGCACCCTACTACGGCCCTCTTTCACTCAGGGCCGTCCTGGGTGCTTTATGGACTGTTTGACAAGTGCTGGAGGAGGAAATAGAGCCGTGCACCTGGTGATTGAAACCGTGCATCTGGTAACCCAAAAACACAAATATGGTCATAAATGCATTTAACGGTCATTCTGATTTTAATGCCCGCTATAGGAGCACCCTACTACGGCCCTCTTTCACTCAGGGCCGTCCTGGGTGCTTTATGGACTGTTTGACAAGTGCTGGAGGAGGAAATAGAGCCGTGCACCTGGTGATTGAAACCGTGCACCTGGTGATTGAAAACGTGCATCTGGTAACCCAAAAATTCAAATATGGTCCTAAATGCATTTAAGGGTCATTCTGATATTAATGCCCGCTATGGAAACACCCTACTACGGCCCTCTCTCTGTCGGGGGCGACCTGAGTGCATTATGGACACTTTGAAATTTCACGATGGATACTGATTGCTATACAAGCGGTAACCCAAAAACACAAATATGGTCATAAATGCATTTAACGGTCATTCTGATTTTAATGCCCGCTATAGGAGCACCCTACTACGGCCCTCTTTCACTCAGGGCCGTCCTGGGTGCTTTATGGACTGTTTGACAAGTGCTGGAGGAGGAAATAGAGCCGTGCACCTGGTGATTGAAACCGTGCATCTGGTAACCCAAAAACACAAATATGGTCATAAATGCATTTAACGGTCATTCTGATTTTAATGCCCGCTATAGGAGCACCCTACTACGGCCCTCTTTCACTCAGGGCCGTCCTGGGTGCTTTATGGACTGTTTGACAAGTGCTGGAGGAGGAAATAGAGCCGTGCACCTGGTGATTGAAACCGTGCATCTGGTAACCCAAAAACACAAATATGGTCATAAATGCATTTAACGGTCATTCTGATTTTAATGCCCGCTATAGGAGCACCCTACTACGGCCCTCTTTCACTCAGGGCCGTCCTGGGTGCTTTATGGACTGTTTGACAAGTGCTGGAGGAGGAAATAGAGCCGTGCACCTGGTGATTGAAACCGTGCACCTGGTGATTGAAAACGTGCATCTGGTAACCCAAAAATTCAAATATGGTCCTAAATGCATTTAAGGGTCATTCTGATATTAATGCCCGCTATGGAAACACCCTACTACGGCCCTCTCTCTGTCGGGGGCGACCTGAGTGCATTATGGACACTTTGAAATTTCACGATGGATACTGATTGCTATACAAGCGGTAACCCAAAAACACAAATATGGTCATAAATGCATTTAACGGTCATTCTGATTTTAATGCCCGCTATAGGAGCACCCTACTACGGCCCTCTTTCACTCAGGGCCGTCCTGGGTGCTTTATGGACTGTTTGACAAGTGCTGGAGGAGGAAATAGAGCCGTGCACCTGGTGATTGAAACCGTGCATCTGGTAACCCAAAAACACAAATATGGTCATAAATGCATTTAACGGTCATTCTGATTTTAATGCCCGCTATAGGAGCACCCTACTACGGCCCTCTTTCACTCAGGGCCGTCCTGGGTGCTTTATGGACTGTTTGACAAGTGCTGGAGGAGGAAATAGAGCCGTGCACCTGGTGATTGAAACCGTGCACCTGGTGATTGAAAACGTGCATCTGGTAACCCAAAAATTCAAATATGGTCCTAAATGCATTTAAGGGTCATTCTGATATTAATGCCCGCTATGGAAACACCCTACTACGGCCCTCTCTCTGTCGGGGGCGACCTGAGTGCATTATGGACACTTTGAAATTTCACGATGGATACTGATTGCTATACAAGCGGTAACCCAAAAACACAAATATGGTCATAAATGCATTTAACGGTCATTCTGATTTTAATGCCCGCTATAGGAGCACCCTACTACGGCCCTCTTTCACTCAGGGCCGTCCTGGGTGCTTTATGGACTGTTTGACAAGTGCTGGAGGAGGAAATAGAGCCGTGCACCTGGTGATTGAAACCGTGCATCTGGTAACCCAAAAACACAAATATGGTCATAAATGCATTTAACGGTCATTCTGATTTTAATGCCCGCTATAGGAGCACCCTACTACGGCCCTCTTTCACTCAGGGCCGTCCTGGGTGCTTTATGGACTGTTTGACAAGTGCTGGAGGAGGAAATAGAGCCGTGCACCTGGTGATTGAAACCGTGCACCTGGTGATTGAAAACGTGCATCTGGTAACCCAAAAATTCAAATATGGTCCTAAATGCATTTAAGGGTCATTCTGATATTAATGCCCGCTATGGAAACACCCTACTACGGCCCTCTCTCTGTCGGGGGCGACCTGAGTGCATTATGGACACTTTGAAATTTCACGATGGATACTGATTGCTATACAAGCGGTAACCCAAAAACACAAATATGGTCATAAATGCATTTAACGGTCATTCTGATTTTAATGCCCGCTATAGGAGCACCCTACTACGGCCCTCTTTCACTCAGGGCCGTCCTGGGTGCTTTATGGACTGTTTGACAAGTGCTGGAGGAGGAAATAGAGCCGTGCACCTGGTGATTGAAACCGTGCACCTGGTGATTGAAAACGTGCATCTGGTAACCCAAAAATTCAAATATGGTCCTAAATGCATTTAAGGGTCATTCTGATATTAATGCCCGCTATGGAAACACCCTACTACGGCCCTCTCTCTGTCGGGGGCGACCTGAGTGCATTATGGACACTTTGAAATTTCACGATGGATACTGATTGCTATACAAGCGGTAACCCAAAAACACAAATATGGTCATAAATGCATTTAACGGTCATTCTGATTTTAATGCCCGCTATAGGAGCACCCTACTACGGCCCTCTTTCACTCAGGGCCGTCCTGGGTGCTTTATGGACTGTTTGACAAGTGCTGGAGGAGGAAATAGAGCCGTGCACCTGGTGATTGAAACCGTGCATCTGGTAACCCAAAAACACAAATATGGTCATAAATGCATTTAACGGTCATTCTGATTTTAATGCCCGCTATAGGAGCACCCTACTACGGCCCTCTTTCACTCAGGGCCGTCCTGGGTGCTTTATGGACTGTTTGACAAGTGCTGGAGGAGGAAATAGAGCCGTGCACCTGGTGATTGAAACCGTGCATCTGGTAACCCAAAAACACAAATATGGTCATAAATGCATTTAACGGTCATTCTGATTTTAATGCCCGCTATAGGAGCACCCTACTACGGCCCTCTTTCACTCAGGGCCGTCCTGGGTGCTTTATGGACTGTTTGACAAGTGCTGGAGGAGGAAATAGAGCCGTGCACCTGGTGATTGAAACCGTGCACCTGGTGATTGAAAACGTGCATCTGGTAACCCAAAAATTCAAATATGGTCCTAAATGCATTTAAGGGTCATTCTGATATTAATGCCCGCTATGGAAACACCCTACTACGGCCCTCTCTCTGTCGGGGGCGACCTGAGTGCATTATGGACACTTTGAAATTTCACGATGGATACTGATTGCTATACAAGCGGTAACCCAAAAACACAAATATGGTCATAAATGCATTTAACGGTCATTCTGATTTTAATGCCCGCTATAGGAGCACCCTACTACGGCCCTCTTTCACTCAGGGCCGTCCTGGGTGCTTTATGGACTGTTTGACAAGTGCTGGAGGAGGAAATAGAGCCGTGCACCTGGTGATTGAAACCGTGCATCTGGTAACCCAAAAACACAAATATGGTCATAAATGCATTTAACGGTCATTCTGATTTTAATGCCCGCTATAGGAGCACCCTACTACGGCCCTCTTTCACTCAGGGCCGTCCTGGGTGCTTTATGGACTGTTTGACAAGTGCTGGAGGAGGAAATAGAGCCGTGCACCTGGTGATTGAAACCGTGCATCTGGTAACCCAAAAACACAAATATGGTCATAAATGCATTTAACGGTCATTCTGATTTTAATGCCCGCTATAGGAGCACCCTACTACGGCCCTCTTTCACTCAGGGCCGTCCTGGGTGCTTTATGGACTGTTTGACAAGTGCTGGAGGAGGAAATAGAGCCGTGCACCTGGTGATTGAAACCGTGCACCTGGTGATTGAAAACGTGCATCTGGTAACCCAAAAATTCAAATATGGTCCTAAATGCATTTAAGGGTCATTCTGATATTAATGCCCGCTATGGAAACACCCTACTACGGCCCTCTCTCTGTCGGGGGCGACCTGAGTGCATTATGGACACTTTGAAATTTCACGATGGATACTGATTGCTATACAAGCGGTAACCCAAAAACACAAATATGGTCATAAATGCACGGTCATTCTGGTCATAAATGCATTTAACGGTCATTCTGATTTTAATGCCCGCTATAGGAGCACCCTACTACGGCCCTCTTTCACTCAGGGCCGTCCTGGGTGCTTTATGGACTGTTTGACAAGTGCTGGAGGAGGAAATAGAGCCGTGCACCTGGTGATTGAAACCGTGCACCTGGTGATTGAAAACGTGCATCTGGTAACCCAAAAATTCAAATATGGTCCTAAATGCATTTAAGGGTCATTCTGATATTAATGCCCGCTATGGAAACACCCTACTACGGCCCTCTCTCTGTCGGGGGCGACCTGAGTGCATTATGGACACTTTGAAATTTCACGATGGATACTGATTGCTATACAAGCGGTAACCCAAAAACACAAATATGGTCATAAATGCATTTAACGGTCATTCTGATTTTAATGCCCGCTATAGGAGCACCCTACTACGGCCCTCTTTCACTCAGGGCCGTCCTGGGTGCTTTATGGACTGTTTGACAAGTGCTGGAGGAGGAAATAGAGCCGTGCACCTGGTGATTGAAACCGTGCATCTGGTAACCCAAAAACACAAATATGGTCATAAATGCATTTAACGGTCATTCTGATTTTAATGCCCGCTATAGGAGCACCCTACTACGGCCCTCTTTCACTCAGGGCCGTCCTGGGTGCTTTATGGACTGTTTGACAAGTGCTGGAGGAGGAAATAGAGCCGTGCACCTGGTGATTGAAACCGTGCACCTGGTGATTGAAAACGTGCATCTGGTAACCCAAAAATTCAAATATGGTCCTAAATGCATTTAAGGGTCATTCTGATATTAATGCCCGCTATGGAAACACCCTACTACGGCCCTCTCTCTGTCGGGGGCGACCTGAGTGCATTATGGACACTTTGAAATTTCACGATGGATACTGATTGCTATACAAGCGGTAACCCAAAAACACAAATATGGTCATAAATGCATTTAACGGTCATTCTGATTTTAATGCCCGCTATAGGAGCACCCTACTACGGCCCTCTTTCACTCAGGGCCGTCCTGGGTGCTTTATGGACTGTTTGACAAGTGCTGGAGGAGGAAATAGAGCCGTGCACCTGGTGATTGAAACCGTGCATCTGGTAACCCAAAAACACAAATATGGTCATAAATGCATTTAACGGTCATTCTGATTTTAATGCCCGCTATAGGAGCACCCTACTACGGCCCTCTTTCACTCAGGGCCGTCCTGGGTGCTTTATGGACTGTTTGACAAGTGCTGGAGGAGGAAATAGAGCCGTGCACCTGGTGATTGAAACCGTGCACCTGGTGATTGAAAACGTGCATCTGGTAACCCAAAAATTCAAATATGGTCCTAAATGCATTTAAGGGTCATTCTGATATTAATGCCCGCTATGGAAACACCCTACTACGGCCCTCTCTCTGTCGGGGGCGACCTGAGTGCATTATGGACACTTTGAAATTTCACGATGGATACTGATTGCTATACAAGCGGTAACCCAAAAACACAAATATGGTCATAAATGCATTTAACGGTCATTCTGATTTTAATGCCCGCTATAGGAGCACCCTACTACGGCCCTCTTTCACTCAGGGCCGTCCTGGGTGCTTTATGGACTGTTTGACAAGTGCTGGAGGAGGAAATAGAGCCGTGCACCTGGTGATTGAAACCGTGCATCTGGTAACCCAAAAACACAAATATGGTCATAAATGCATTTAACGGTCATTCTGATTTTAATGCCCGCTATAGGAGCACCCTACTACGGCCCTCTTTCACTCAGGGCCGTCCTGGGTGCTTTATGGACTGTTTGACAAGTGCTGGAGGAGGAAATAGAGCCGTGCACCTGGTGATTGAAACCGTGCACCTGGTGATTGAAAACGTGCATCTGGTAACCCAAAAATTCAAATATGGTCCTAAATGCATTTAAGGGTCATTCTGATATTAATGCCCGCTATGGAAACACCCTACTACGGCCCTCTCTCTGTCGGGGGCGACCTGAGTGCATTATGGACACTTTGAAATTTCACGATGGATACTGATTGCTATACAAGCGGTAACCCAAAAACACAAATATGGTCATAAATGCATTTAACGGTCATTCTGATTTTAATGCCCGCTATAGGAGCACCCTACTACGGCCCTCTTTCACTCAGGGCCGTCCTGGGTGCTTTATGGACTGTTTGACAAGTGCTGGAGGAGGAAATAGAGCCGTGCACCTGGTGATTGAAACCGTGCATCTGGTAACCCAAAAACACAAATATGGTCATAAATGCATTTAACGGTCATTCTGATTTTAATGCCCGCTATAGGAGCACCCTACTACGGCCCTCTTTCACTCAGGGCCGTCCTGGGTGCTTTATGGACTGTTTGACAAGTGCTGGAGGAGGAAATAGAGCCGTGCACCTGGTGATTGAAACCGTGCATCTGGTAACCCAAAAACACAAATATGGTCATAAATGCATTTAACGGTCATTCTGATTTTAATGCCCGCTATAGGAGCACCCTACTACGGCCCTCTTTCACTCAGGGCCGTCCTGGGTGCTTTATGGACTGTTTGACAAGTGCTGGAGGAGGAAATAGAGCCGTGCACCTGGTGATTGAAACCGTGCATCTGGTAACCCAAAAACACAAATATGGTCATAAATGCATTTAACGGTCATTCTGATTTTAATGCCCGCTATAGGAGCACCCTACTACGGCCCTCTTTCACTCAGGGCCGTCCTGGGTGCTTTATGGACTGTTTGACAAGTGCTGGAGGAGGAAATAGAGCCGTGCACCTGGTGATTGAAACCGTGCACCTGGTGATTGAAAACGTGCATCTGGTAACCCAAAAATTCAAATATGGTCCTAAATGCATTTAAGGGTCATTCTGATATTAATGCCCGCTATGGAAACACCCTACTACGGCCCTCTCTCTGTCGGGGGCGACCTGAGTGCATTATGGACACTTTGAAATTTCACGATGGATACTGATTGCTATACAAGCGGTAACCCAAAAACACAAATATGGTCATAAATGCATTTAACGGTCATTCTGATTTTAATGCCCGCTATAGGAGCACCCTACTACGGCCCTCTTTCACTCAGGGCCGTCCTGGGTGCTTTATGGACTGTTTGACAAGTGCTGGAGGAGGAAATAGAGCCGTGCACCTGGTGATTGAAACCGTGCATCTGGTAACCCAAAAACACAAATATGGTCATAAATGCATTTAACGGTCATTCTGATTTTAATGCCCGCTATAGGAGCACCCTACTACGGCCCTCTTTCACTCAGGGCCGTCCTGGGTGCTTTATGGACTGTTTGACAAGTGCTGGAGGAGGAAATAGAGCCGTGCACCTGGTGATTGAAACCGTGCACCTGGTGATTGAAAACGTGCATCTGGTAACCCAAAAATTCAAATATGGTCCTAAATGCATTTAAGGGTCATTCTGATATTAATGCCCGCTATGGAAACACCCTACTACGGCCCTCTCTCTGTCGGGGGCGACCTGAGTGCATTATGGACACTTTGAAATTTCACGATGGATACTGATTGCTATACAAGCGGTAACCCAAAAACACAAATATGGTCATAAATGCATTTAACGGTCATTCTGATTTTAATGCCCGCTATAGGAGCACCCTACTACGGCCCTCTTTCACTCAGGGCCGTCCTGGGTGCTTTATGGACTGTTTGACAAGTGCTGGAGGAGGAAATAGAGCCGTGCACCTGGTGATTGAAACCGTGCATCTGGTAACCCAAAAACACAAATATGGTCATAAATGCATTTAACGGTCATTCTGATTTTAATGCCCGCTATAGGAGCACCCTACTACGGCCCTCTTTCACTCAGGGCCGTCCTGGGTGCTTTATGGACTGTTTGACAAGTGCTGGAGGAGGAAATAGAGCCGTGCACCTGGTGATTGAAACCGTGCACCTGGTGATTGAAAACGTGCATCTGGTAACCCAAAAATTCAAATATGGTCCTAAATGCATTTAAGGGTCATTCTGATATTAATGCCCGCTATGGAAACACCCTACTACGGCCCTCTCTCTGTCGGGGGCGACCTGAGTGCATTATGGACACTTTGAAATTTCACGATGGATACTGATTGCTATACAAGCGGTAACCCAAAAACACAAATATGGTCATAAATGCATTTAACGGTCATTCTGATTTTAATGCCCGCTATAGGAGCACCCTACTACGGCCCTCTTTCACTCAGGGCCGTCCTGGGTGCTTTATGGACTGTTTGACAAGTGCTGGAGGAGGAAATAGAGCCGTGCACCTGGTGATTGAAACCGTGCATCTGGTAACCCAAAAACACAAATATGGTCATAAATGCATTTAACGGTCATTCTGATTTTAATGCCCGCTATAGGAGCACCCTACTACGGCCCTCTTTCACTCAGGGCCGTCCTGGGTGCTTTATGGACTGTTTGACAAGTGCTGGAGGAGGAAATAGAGCCGTGCACCTGGTGATTGAAACCGTGCATCTGGTAACCCAAAAACACAAATATGGTCATAAATGCATTTAACGGTCATTCTGATTTTAATGCCCGCTATAGGAGCACCCTACTACGGCCCTCTTTCACTCAGGGCCGTCCTGGGTGCTTTATGGACTGTTTGACAAGTGCTGGAGGAGGAAATAGAGCCGTGCACCTGGTGATTGAAACCGTGCACCTGGTGATTGAAAACGTGCATCTGGTAACCCAAAAATTCAAATATGGTCCTAAATGCATTTAAGGGTCATTCTGATATTAATGCCCGCTATGGAAACACCCTACTACGGCCCTCTCTCTGTCGGGGGCGACCTGAGTGCATTATGGACACTTTGAAATTTCACGATGGATACTGATTGCTATACAAGCGGTAACCCAAAAACACAAATATGGTCATAAATGCATTTAACGGTCATTCTGATTTTAATGCCCGCTATAGGAGCACCCTACTACGGCCCTCTTTCACTCAGGGCCGTCCTGGGTGCTTTATGGACTGTTTGACAAGTGCTGGAGGAGGAAATAGAGCCGTGCACCTGGTGATTGAAACCGTGCATCTGGTAACCCAAAAACACAAATATGGTCATAAATGCATTTAACGGTCATTCTGATTTTAATGCCCGCTATAGGAGCACCCTACTACGGCCCTCTTTCACTCAGGGCCGTCCTGGGTGCTTTATGGACTGTTTGACAAGTGCTGGAGGAGGAAATAGAGCCGTGCACCTGGTGATTGAAACCGTGCACCTGGTGATTGAAAACGTGCATCTGGTAACCCAAAAATTCAAATATGGTCCTAAATGCATTTAAGGGTCATTCTGATATTAATGCCCGCTATGGAAACACCCTACTACGGCCCTCTCTCTGTCGGGGGCGACCTGAGTGCATTATGGACACTTTGAAATTTCACGATGGATACTGATTGCTATACAAGCGGTAACCCAAAAACACAAATATGGTCATAAATGCATTTAACGGTCATTCTGATTTTAATGCCCGCTATAGGAGCACCCTACTACGGCCCTCTTTCACTCAGGGCCGTCCTGGGTGCTTTATGGACTGTTTGACAAGTGCTGGAGGAGGAAATAGAGCCGTGCACCTGGTGATTGAAACCGTGCATCTGGTAACCCAAAAACACAAATATGGTCATAAATGCATTTAACGGTCATTCTGATTTTAATGCCCGCTATAGGAGCACCCTACTACGGCCCTCTTTCACTCAGGGCCGTCCTGGGTGCTTTATGGACTGTTTGACAAGTGCTGGAGGAGGAAATAGAGCCGTGCACCTGGTGATTGAAACCGTGCACCTGGTGATTGAAAACGTGCATCTGGTAACCCAAAAATTCAAATATGGTCCTAAATGCATTTAAGGGTCATTCTGATATTAATGCCCGCTATGGAAACACCCTACTACGGCCCTCTCTCTGTCGGGGGCGACCTGAGTGCATTATGGACACTTTGAAATTTCACGATGGATACTGATTGCTATACAAGCGGTAACCCAAAAACACAAATATGGTCATAAATGCATTTAACGGTCATTCTGATTTTAATGCCCGCTATAGGAGCACCCTACTACGGCCCTCTTTCACTCAGGGCCGTCCTGGGTGCTTTATGGACTGTTTGACAAGTGCTGGAGGAGGAAATAGAGCCGTGCACCTGGTGATTGAAACCGTGCACCTGGTGATTGAAAACGTGCATCTGGTAACCCAAAAATTCAAATATGGTCCTAAATGCATTTAAGGGTCATTCTGATATTAATGCCCGCTATGGAAACACCCTACTACGGCCCTCTCTCTGTCGGGGGCGACCTGAGTGCATTATGGACACTTTGAAATTTCACGATGGATACTGATTGCTATACAAGCGGTAACCCAAAAACACAAATATGGTCATAAATGCATTTAACGGTCATTCTGATTTTAATGCCCGCTATAGGAGCACCCTACTACGGCCCTCTTTCACTCAGGGCCGTCCTGGGTGCTTTATGGACTGTTTGACAAGTGCTGGAGGAGGAAATAGAGCCGTGCACCTGGTGATTGAAACCGTGCATCTGGTAACCCAAAAACACAAATATGGTCATAAATGCATTTAACGGTCATTCTGATTTTAATGCCCGCTATAGGAGCACCCTACTACGGCCCTCTTTCACTCAGGGCCGTCCTGGGTGCTTTATGGACTGTTTGACAAGTGCTGGAGGAGGAAATAGAGCCGTGCACCTGGTGATTGAAACCGTGCACCTGGTGATTGAAAACGTGCATCTGGTAACCCAAAAATTCAAATATGGTCCTAAATGCATTTAAGGGTCATTCTGATATTAATGCCCGCTATGGAAACACCCTACTACGGCCCTCTCTCTGTCGGGGGCGACCTGAGTGCATTATGGACACTTTGAAATTTCACGATGGATACTGATTGCTATACAAGCGGTAACCCAAAAACACAAATATGGTCATAAATGCATTTAACGGTCATTCTGATTTTAATGCCCGCTATAGGAGCACCCTACTACGGCCCTCTTTCACTCAGGGCCGTCCTGGGTGCTTTATGGACTGTTTGACAAGTGCTGGAGGAGGAAATAGAGCCGTGCACCTGGTGATTGAAACCGTGCATCTGGTAACCCAAAAACACAAATATGGTCATAAATGCATTTAACGGTCATTCTGATTTTAATGCCCGCTATAGGAGCACCCTACTACGGCCCTCTTTCACTCAGGGCCGTCCTGGGTGCTTTATGGACTGTTTGACAAGTGCTGGAGGAGGAAATAGAGCCGTGCACCTGGTGATTGAAACCGTGCACCTGGTGATTGAAAACGTGCATCTGGTAACCCAAAAATTCAAATATGGTCCTAAATGCATTTAAGGGTCATTCTGATATTAATGCCCGCTATGGAAACACCCTACTACGGCCCTCTCTCTGTCGGGGGCGACCTGAGTGCATTATGGACACTTTGAAATTTCACGATGGATACTGATTGCTATACAAGCGGTAACCCAAAAACACAAATATGGTCATAAATGCATTTAACGGTCATTCTGATTTTAATGCCCGCTATAGGAGCACCCTACTACGGCCCTCTTTCACTCAGGGCCGTCCTGGGTGCTTTATGGACTGTTTGACAAGTGCTGGAGGAGGAAATAGAGCCGTGCACCTGGTGATTGAAACCGTGCATCTGGTAACCCAAAAACACAAATATGGTCATAAATGCATTTAACGGTCATTCTGATTTTAATGCCCGCTATAGGAGCACCCTACTACGGCCCTCTTTCACTCAGGGCCGTCCTGGGTGCTTTATGGACTGTTTGACAAGTGCTGGAGGAGGAAATAGAGCCGTGCACCTGGTGATTGAAACCGTGCATCTGGTAACCCAAAAACACAAATATGGTCATAAATGCATTTAACGGTCATTCTGATTTTAATGCCCGCTATAGGAGCACCCTACTACGGCCCTCTTTCACTCAGGGCCGTCCTGGGTGCTTTATGGACTGTTTGACAAGTGCTGGAGGAGGAAATAGAGCCGTGCACCTGGTGATTGAAACCGTGCACCTGGTGATTGAAAACGTGCATCTGGTAACCCAAAAATTCAAATATGGTCCTAAATGCATTTAAGGGTCATTCTGATATTAATGCCCGCTATGGAAACACCCTACTACGGCCCTCTCTCTGTCGGGGGCGACCTGAGTGCATTATGGACACTTTGAAATTTCACGATGGATACTGATTGCTATACAAGCGGTAACCCAAAAACACAAATATGGTCATAAATGCATTTAACGGTCATTCTGATTTTAATGCCCGCTATAGGAGCACCCTACTACGGCCCTCTTTCACTCAGGGCCGTCCTGGGTGCTTTATGGACTGTTTGACAAGTGCTGGAGGAGGAAATAGAGCCGTGCACCTGGTGATTGAAACCGTGCATCTGGTAACCCAAAAACACAAATATGGTCATAAATGCATTTAACGGTCATTCTGATTTTAATGCCCGCTATAGGAGCACCCTACTACGGCCCTCTTTCACTCAGGGCCGTCCTGGGTGCTTTATGGACTGTTTGACAAGTGCTGGAGGAGGAAATAGAGCCGTGCACCTGGTGATTGAAACCGTGCATCTGGTAACCCAAAAACACAAATATGGTCATAAATGCATTTAACGGTCATTCTGATTTTAATGCCCGCTATAGGAGCACCCTACTACGGCCCTCTTTCACTCAGGGCCGTCCTGGGTGCTTTATGGACTGTTTGACAAGTGCTGGAGGAGGAAATAGAGCCGTGCACCTGGTGATTGAAACCGTGCACCTGGTGATTGAAAACGTGCATCTGGTAACCCAAAAATTCAAATATGGTCCTAAATGCATTTAAGGGTCATTCTGATATTAATGCCCGCTATGGAAACACCCTACTACGGCCCTCTCTCTGTCGGGGGCGACCTGAGTGCATTATGGACACTTTGAAATTTCACGATGGATACTGATTGCTATACAAGCGGTAACCCAAAAACACAAATATGGTCATAAATGCATTTAACGGTCATTCTGATTTTAATGCCCGCTATAGGAGCACCCTACTACGGCCCTCTTTCACTCAGGGCCGTCCTGGGTGCTTTATGGACTGTTTGACAAGTGCTGGAGGAGGAAATAGAGCCGTGCACCTGGTGATTGAAACCGTGCATCTGGTAACCCAAAAACACAAATATGGTCATAAATGCATTTAACGGTCATTCTGATTTTAATGCCCGCTATAGGAGCACCCTACTACGGCCCTCTTTCACTCAGGGCCGTCCTGGGTGCTTTATGGACTGTTTGACAAGTGCTGGAGGAGGAAATAGAGCCGTGCACCTGGTGATTGAAACCGTGCATCTGGTAACCCAAAAACACAAATATGGTCATAAATGCATTTAACGGTCATTCTGATTTTAATGCCCGCTATAGGAGCACCCTACTACGGCCCTCTTTCACTCAGGGCCGTCCTGGGTGCTTTATGGACTGTTTGACAAGTGCTGGAGGAGGAAATAGAGCCGTGCACCTGGTGATTGAAACCGTGCACCTGGTGATTGAAAACGTGCATCTGGTAACCCAAAAATTCAAATATGGTCCTAAATGCATTTAAGGGTCATTCTGATATTAATGCCCGCTATGGAAACACCCTACTACGGCCCTCTCTCTGTCGGGGGCGACCTGAGTGCATTATGGACACTTTGAAATTTCACGATGGATACTGATTGCTATACAAGCGGTAACCCAAAAACACAAATATGGTCATAAATGCATTTAACGGTCATTCTGATTTTAATGCCCGCTATAGGAGCACCCTACTACGGCCCTCTTTCACTCAGGGCCGTCCTGGGTGCTTTATGGACTGTTTGACAAGTGCTGGAGGAGGAAATAGAGCCGTGCACCTGGTGATTGAAACCGTGCATCTGGTAACCCAAAAACACAAATATGGTCATAAATGCATTTAACGGTCATTCTGATTTTAATGCCCGCTATAGGAGCACCCTACTACGGCCCTCTTTCACTCAGGGCCGTCCTGGGTGCTTTATGGACTGTTTGACAAGTGCTGGAGGAGGAAATAGAGCCGTGCACCTGGTGATTGAAACCGTGCACCTGGTGATTGAAAACGTGCATCTGGTAACCCAAAAATTCAAATATGGTCCTAAATGCATTTAAGGGTCATTCTGATATTAATGCCCGCTATGGAAACACCCTACTACGGCCCTCTCTCTGTCGGGGGCGACCTGAGTGCATTATGGACACTTTGAAATTTCACGATGGATACTGATTGCTATACAAGCGGTAACCCAAAAACACAAATATGGTCATAAATGCATTTAACGGTCATTCTGATTTTAATGCCCGCTATAGGAGCACCCTACTACGGCCCTCTTTCACTCAGGGCCGTCCTGGGTGCTTTATGGACTGTTTGACAAGTGCTGGAGGAGGAAATAGAGCCGTGCACCTGGTGATTGAAACCGTGCATCTGGTAACCCAAAAACACAAATATGGTCATAAATGCATTTAACGGTCATTCTGATTTTAATGCCCGCTATAGGAGCACCCTACTACGGCCCTCTTTCACTCAGGGCCGTCCTGGGTGCTTTATGGACTGTTTGACAAGTGCTGGAGGAGGAAATAGAGCCGTGCACCTGGTGATTGAAACCGTGCATCTGGTAACCCAAAAACACAAATATGGTCATAAATGCATTTAACGGTCATTCTGATTTTAATGCCCGCTATAGGAGCACCCTACTACGGCCCTCTTTCACTCAGGGCCGTCCTGGGTGCTTTATGGACTGTTTGACAAGTGCTGGAGGAGGAAATAGAGCCGTGCACCTGGTGATTGAAACCGTGCACCTGGTGATTGAAAACGTGCATCTGGTAACCCAAAAATTCAAATATGGTCCTAAATGCATTTAAGGGTCATTCTGATATTAATGCCCGCTATGGAAACACCCTACTACGGCCCTCTCTCTGTCGGGGGCGACCTGAGTGCATTATGGACACTTTGAAATTTCACGATGGATACTGATTGCTATACAAGCGGTAACCCAAAAACACAAATATGGTCATAAATGCATTTAACGGTCATTCTGATTTTAATGCCCGCTATAGGAGCACCCTACTACGGCCCTCTTTCACTCAGGGCCGTCCTGGGTGCTTTATGGACTGTTTGACAAGTGCTGGAGGAGGAAATAGAGCCGTGCACCTGGTGATTGAAACCGTGCATCTGGTAACCCAAAAACACAAATATGGTCATAAATGCATTTAACGGTCATTCTGATTTTAATGCCCGCTATAGGAGCACCCTACTACGGCCCTCTTTCACTCAGGGCCGTCCTGGGTGCTTTATGGACTGTTTGACAAGTGCTGGAGGAGGAAATAGAGCCGTGCACCTGGTGATTGAAACCGTGCACCTGGTGATTGAAAACGTGCATCTGGTAACCCAAAAATTCAAATATGGTCCTAAATGCATTTAAGGGTCATTCTGATATTAATGCCCGCTATGGAAACACCCTACTACGGCCCTCTCTCTGTCGGGGGCGACCTGAGTGCATTATGGACACTTTGAAATTTCACGATGGATACTGATTGCTATACAAGCGGTAACCCAAAAACACAAATATGGTCATAAATGCATTTAACGGTCATTCTGATTTTAATGCCCGCTATAGGAGCACCCTACTACGGCCCTCTTTCACTCAGGGCCGTCCTGGGTGCTTTATGGACTGTTTGACAAGTGCTGGAGGAGGAAATAGAGCCGTGCACCTGGTGATTGAAACCGTGCATCTGGTAACCCAAAAACACAAATATGGTCATAAATGCATTTAACGGTCATTCTGATTTTAATGCCCGCTATAGGAGCACCCTACTACGGCCCTCTTTCACTCAGGGCCGTCCTGGGTGCTTTATGGACTGTTTGACAAGTGCTGGAGGAGGAAATAGAGCCGTGCACCTGGTGATTGAAACCGTGCATCTGGTAACCCAAAAACACAAATATGGTCATAAATGCATTTAACGGTCATTCTGATTTTAATGCCCGCTATAGGAGCACCCTACTACGGCCCTCTTTCACTCAGGGCCGTCCTGGGTGCTTTATGGACTGTTTGACAAGTGCTGGAGGAGGAAATAGAGCCGTGCACCTGGTGATTGAAACCGTGCACCTGGTGATTGAAAACGTGCATCTGGTAACCCAAAAATTCAAATATGGTCCTAAATGCATTTAAGGGTCATTCTGATATTAATGCCCGCTATGGAAACACCCTACTACGGCCCTCTCTCTGTCGGGGGCGACCTGAGTGCATTATGGACACTTTGAAATTTCACGATGGATACTGATTGCTATACAAGCGGTAACCCAAAAACACAAATATGGTCATAAATGCATTTAACGGTCATTCTGATTTTAATGCCCGCTATAGGAGCACCCTACTACGGCCCTCTTTCACTCAGGGCCGTCCTGGGTGCTTTATGGACTGTTTGACAAGTGCTGGAGGAGGAAATAGAGCCGTGCACCTGGTGATTGAAACCGTGCATCTGGTAACCCAAAAACACAAATATGGTCATAAATGCATTTAACGGTCATTCTGATTTTAATGCCCGCTATAGGAGCACCCTACTACGGCCCTCTTTCACTCAGGGCCGTCCTGGGTGCTTTATGGACTGTTTGACAAGTGCTGGAGGAGGAAATAGAGCCGTGCACCTGGTGATTGAAACCGTGCATCTGGTAACCCAAAAACACAAATATGGTCATAAATGCATTTAACGGTCATTCTGATTTTAATGCCCGCTATAGGAGCACCCTACTACGGCCCTCTTTCACTCAGGGCCGTCCTGGGTGCTTTATGGACTGTTTGACAAGTGCTGGAGGAGGAAATAGAGCCGTGCACCTGGTGATTGAAACCGTGCACCTGGTGATTGAAAACGTGCATCTGGTAACCCAAAAATTCAAATATGGTCCTAAATGCATTTAAGGGTCATTCTGATATTAATGCCCGCTATGGAAACACCCTACTACGGCCCTCTCTCTGTCGGGGGCGACCTGAGTGCATTATGGACACTTTGAAATTTCACGATGGATACTGATTGCTATACAAGCGGTAACCCAAAAACACAAATATGGTCATAAATGCATTTAACGGTCATTCTGATTTTAATGCCCGCTATAGGAGCACCCTACTACGGCCCTCTTTCACTCAGGGCCGTCCTGGGTGCTTTATGGACTGTTTGACAAGTGCTGGAGGAGGAAATAGAGCCGTGCACCTGGTGATTGAAACCGTGCATCTGGTAACCCAAAAACACAAATATGGTCATAAATGCATTTAACGGTCATTCTGATTTTAATGCCCGCTATAGGAGCACCCTACTACGGCCCTCTTTCACTCAGGGCCGTCCTGGGTGCTTTATGGACTGTTTGACAAGTGCTGGAGGAGGAAATAGAGCCGTGCACCTGGTGATTGAAACCGTGCACCTGGTGATTGAAAACGTGCATCTGGTAACCCAAAAATTCAAATATGGTCCTAAATGCATTTAAGGGTCATTCTGATATTAATGCCCGCTATGGAAACACCCTACTACGGCCCTCTCTCTGTCGGGGGCGACCTGAGTGCATTATGGACACTTTGAAATTTCACGATGGATACTGATTGCTATACAAGCGGTAACCCAAAAACACAAATATGGTCATAAATGCATTTAACGGTCATTCTGATTTTAATGCCCGCTATAGGAGCACCCTACTACGGCCCTCTTTCACTCAGGGCCGTCCTGGGTGCTTTATGGACTGTTTGACAAGTGCTGGAGGAGGAAATAGAGCCGTGCACCTGGTGATTGAAACCGTGCATCTGGTAACCCAAAAACACAAATATGGTCATAAATGCATTTAACGGTCATTCTGATTTTAATGCCCGCTATAGGAGCACCCTACTACGGCCCTCTTTCACTCAGGGCCGTCCTGGGTGCTTTATGGACTGTTTGACAAGTGCTGGAGGAGGAAATAGAGCCGTGCACCTGGTGATTGAAACCGTGCATCTGGTAACCCAAAAACACAAATATGGTCATAAATGCATTTAACGGTCATTCTGATTTTAATGCCCGCTATAGGAGCACCCTACTACGGCCCTCTTTCACTCAGGGCCGTCCTGGGTGCTTTATGGACTGTTTGACAAGTGCTGGAGGAGGAAATAGAGCCGTGCACCTGGTGATTGAAACCGTGCACCTGGTGATTGAAAACGTGCATCTGGTAACCCAAAAATTCAAATATGGTCCTAAATGCATTTAAGGGTCATTCTGATATTAATGCCCGCTATGGAAACACCCTACTACGGCCCTCTCTCTGTCGGGGGCGACCTGAGTGCATTATGGACACTTTGAAATTTCACGATGGATACTGATTGCTATACAAGCGGTAACCCAAAAACACAAATATGGTCATAAATGCATTTAACGGTCATTCTGATTTTAATGCCCGCTATAGGAGCACCCTACTACGGCCCTCTTTCACTCAGGGCCGTCCTGGGTGCTTTATGGACTGTTTGACAAGTGCTGGAGGAGGAAATAGAGCCGTGCACCTGGTGATTGAAACCGTGCATCTGGTAACCCAAAAACACAAATATGGTCATAAATGCATTTAACGGTCATTCTGATTTTAATGCCCGCTATAGGAGCACCCTACTACGGCCCTCTTTCACTCAGGGCCGTCCTGGGTGCTTTATGGACTGTTTGACAAGTGCTGGAGGAGGAAATAGAGCCGTGCACCTGGTGATTGAAACCGTGCACCTGGTGATTGAAAACGTGCATCTGGTAACCCAAAAATTCAAATATGGTCCTAAATGCATTTAAGGGTCATTCTGATATTAATGCCCGCTATGGAAACACCCTACTACGGCCCTCTCTCTGTCGGGGGCGACCTGAGTGCATTATGGACACTTTGAAATTTCACGATGGATACTGATTGCTATACAAGCGGTAACCCAAAAACACAAATATGGTCATAAATGCATTTAACGGTCATTCTGATTTTAATGCCCGCTATAGGAGCACCCTACTACGGCCCTCTTTCACTCAGGGCCGTCCTGGGTGCTTTATGGACTGTTTGACAAGTGCTGGAGGAGGAAATAGAGCCGTGCACCTGGTGATTGAAACCGTGCATCTGGTAACCCAAAAACACAAATATGGTCATAAATGCATTTAACGGTCATTCTGATTTTAATGCCCGCTATAGGAGCACCCTACTACGGCCCTCTTTCACTCAGGGCCGTCCTGGGTGCTTTATGGACTGTTTGACAAGTGCTGGAGGAGGAAATAGAGCCGTGCACCTGGTGATTGAAACCGTGCACCTCGTGGTAACCCAAAAATTCAAATATGGTCCTAAATGCATTTAAGGGTCATTCTGATATTAATGCCCGCTATGGAAACACCCTACTACGGCCCTCTCTCTGTCGGGGGCGACCTGAGTGCATTATGGACACTTTGAAATTTCACGATGGATACTGATTGCTATACAAGCGGTAACCCAAAAACACAAATATGGTCATAAATGCATTTAACGGTCATTCTGATTTTAATGCCCGCTATAGGAGCACCCTACTACGGCCCTCTTTCACTCAGGGCCGTCCTGGGTGCTTTATGGACTGTTTGACAAGTGCTGGAGGAGGAAATAGAGCCGTGCACCTGGTGATTGAAACCGTGCATCTGGTAACCCAAAAACACAAATATGGTCATAAATGCATTTAACGGTCATTCTGATTTTAATGCCCGCTATAGGAGCACCCTACTACGGCCCTCTTTCACTCAGGGCCGTCCTGGGTGCTTTATGGACTGTTTGACAAGTGCTGGAGGAGGAAATAGAGCCGTGCACCTGGTGATTGAAACCGTGCACCTGGTGATTGAAAACGTGCATCTGGTAACCCAAAAATTCAAATATGGTCCTAAATGCATTTAAGGGTCATTCTGATATTAATGCCCGCTATGGAAACACCCTACTACGGCCCTCTCTCTGTCGGGGGCGACCTGAGTGCATTATGGACACTTTGAAATTTCACGATGGATACTGATTGCTATACAAGCGGTAACCCAAAAACACAAATATGGTCATAAATGCATTTAACGGTCATTCTGATTTTAATGCCCGCTATAGGAGCACCCTACTACGGCCCTCTTTCACTCAGGGCCGTCCTGGGTGCTTTATGGACTGTTTGACAAGTGCTGGAGGAGGAAATAGAGCCGTGCACCTGGTGATTGAAACCGTGCATCTGGTAACCCAAAAACACAAATATGGTCATAAATGCATTTAACGGTCATTCTGATTTTAATGCCCGCTATAGGAGCACCCTACTACGGCCCTCTTTCACTCAGGGCCGTCCTGGGTGCTTTATGGACTGTTTGACAAGTGCTGGAGGAGGAAATAGAGCCGTGCACCTGGTGATTGAAACCGTGCATCTGGTAACCCAAAAACACAAATATGGTCATAAATGCATTTAACGGTCATTCTGATTTTAATGCCCGCTATAGGAGCACCCTACTACGGCCCTCTTTCACTCAGGGCCGTCCTGGGTGCTTTATGGACTGTTTGACAAGTGCTGGAGGAGGAAATAGAGCCGTGCACCTGGTGATTGAAACCGTGCACCTGGTGATTGAAAACGTGCATCTGGTAACCCAAAAATTCAAATATGGTCCTAAATGCATTTAAGGGTCATTCTGATATTAATGCCCGCTATGGAAACACCCTACTACGGCCCTCTCTCTGTCGGGGGCGACCTGAGTGCATTATGGACACTTTGAAATTTCACGATGGATACTGATTGCTATACAAGCGGTAACCCAAAAACACAAATATGGTCATAAATGCATTTAACGGTCATTCTGATTTTAATGCCCGCTATAGGAGCACCCTACTACGGCCCTCTTTCACTCAGGGCCGTCCTGGGTGCTTTATGGACTGTTTGACAAGTGCTGGAGGAGGAAATAGAGCCGTGCACCTGGTGATTGAAACCGTGCATCTGGTAACCCAAAAACACAAATATGGTCATAAATGCATTTAACGGTCATTCTGATTTTAATGCCCGCTATAGGAGCACCCTACTACGGCCCTCTTTCACTCAGGGCCGTCCTGGGTGCTTTATGGACTGTTTGACAAGTGCTGGAGGAGGAAATAGAGCCGTGCACCTGGTGATTGAAACCGTGCATCTGGTAACCCAAAAACACAAATATGGTCATAAATGCATTTAACGGTCATTCTGATTTTAATGCCCGCTATAGGAGCACCCTACTACGGCCCTCTTTCACTCAGGGCCGTCCTGGGTGCTTTATGGACTGTTTGACAAGTGCTGGAGGAGGAAATAGAGCCGTGCACCTGGTGATTGAAACCGTGCACCTGGTGATTGAAAACGTGCATCTGGTAACCCAAAAATTCAAATATGGTCCTAAATGCATTTAAGGGTCATTCTGATATTAATGCCCGCTATGGAAACACCCTACTACGGCCCTCTCTCTGTCGGGGGCGACCTGAGTGCATTATGGACACTTTGAAATTTCACGATGGATACTGATTGCTATACAAGCGGTAACCCAAAAACACAAATATGGTCATAAATGCATTTAACGGTCATTCTGATTTTAATGCCCGCTATAGGAGCACCCTACTACGGCCCTCTTTCACTCAGGGCCGTCCTGGGTGCTTTATGGACTGTTTGACAAGTGCTGGAGGAGGAAATAGAGCCGTGCACCTGGTGATTGAAACCGTGCATCTGGTAACCCAAAAACACAAATATGGTCATAAATGCATTTAACGGTCATTCTGATTTTAATGCCCGCTATAGGAGCACCCTACTACGGCCCTCTTTCACTCAGGGCCGTCCTGGGTGCTTTATGGACTGTTTGACAAGTGCTGGAGGAGGAAATAGAGCCGTGCACCTGGTGATTGAAACCGTGCACCTGGTGATTGAAAACGTGCATCTGGTAACCCAAAAATTCAAATATGGTCCTAAATGCATTTAAGGGTCATTCTGATATTAATGCCCGCTATGGAAACACCCTACTACGGCCCTCTCTCTGTCGGGGGCGACCTGAGTGCATTATGGACACTTTGAAATTTCACGATGGATACTGATTGCTATACAAGCGGTAACCCAAAAACACAAATATGGTCATAAATGCATTTAACGGTCATTCTGATTTTAATGCCCGCTATAGGAGCACCCTACTACGGCCCTCTTTCACTCAGGGCCGTCCTGGGTGCTTTATGGACTGTTTGACAAGTGCTGGAGGAGGAAATAGAGCCGTGCACCTGGTGATTGAAACCGTGCATCTGGTAACCCAAAAACACAAATATGGTCATAAATGCATTTAACGGTCATTCTGATTTTAATGCCCGCTATAGGAGCACCCTACTACGGCCCTCTTTCACTCAGGGCCGTCCTGGGTGCTTTATGGACTGTTTGACAAGTGCTGGAGGAGGAAATAGAGCCGTGCACCTGGTGATTGAAACCGTGCATCTGGTAACCCAAAAACACAAATATGGTCATAAATGCATTTAACGGTCATTCTGATTTTAATGCCCGCTATAGGAGCACCCTACTACGGCCCTCTTTCACTCAGGGCCGTCCTGGGTGCTTTATGGACTGTTTGACAAGTGCTGGAGGAGGAAATAGAGCCGTGCACCTGGTGATTGAAACCGTGCACCTGGTGATTGAAAACGTGCATCTGGTAACCCAAAAATTCAAATATGGTCCTAAATGCATTTAAGGGTCATTCTGATATTAATGCCCGCTATGGAAACACCCTACTACGGCCCTCTCTCTGTCGGGGGCGACCTGAGTGCATTATGGACACTTTGAAATTTCACGATGGATACTGATTGCTATACAAGCGGTAACCCAAAAACACAAATATGGTCATAAATGCATTTAACGGTCATTCTGATTTTAATGCCCGCTATAGGAGCACCCTACTACGGCCCTCTTTCACTCAGGGCCGTCCTGGGTGCTTTATGGACTGTTTGACAAGTGCTGGAGGAGGAAATAGAGCCGTGCACCTGGTGATTGAAACCGTGCATCTGGTAACCCAAAAACACAAATATGGTCATAAATGCATTTAACGGTCATTCTGATTTTAATGCCCGCTATAGGAGCACCCTACTACGGCCCTCTTTCACTCAGGGCCGTCCTGGGTGCTTTATGGACTGTTTGACAAGTGCTGGAGGAGGAAATAGAGCCGTGCACCTGGTGATTGAAACCGTGCACCTGGTGATTGAAAACGTGCATCTGGTAACCCAAAAATTCAAATATGGTCCTAAATGCATTTAAGGGTCATTCTGATATTAATGCCCGCTATGGAAACACCCTACTACGGCCCTCTCTCTGTCGGGGGCGACCTGAGTGCATTATGGACACTTTGAAATTTCACGATGGATACTGATTGCTATACAAGCGGTAACCCAAAAACACAAATATGGTCATAAATGCATTTAACGGTCATTCTGATTTTAATGCCCGCTATAGGAGCACCCTACTACGGCCCTCTTTCACTCAGGGCCGTCCTGGGTGCTTTATGGACTGTTTGACAAGTGCTGGAGGAGGAAATAGAGCCGTGCACCTGGTGATTGAAACCGTGCATCTGGTAACCCAAAAACACAAATATGGTCATAAATGCATTTAACGGTCATTCTGATTTTAATGCCCGCTATAGGAGCACCCTACTACGGCCCTCTTTCACTCAGGGCCGTCCTGGGTGCTTTATGGACTGTTTGACAAGTGCTGGAGGAGGAAATAGAGCCGTGCACCTGGTGATTGAAACCGTGCATCTGGTAACCCAAAAACACAAATATGGTCATAAATGCATTTAACGGTCATTCTGATTTTAATGCCCGCTATAGGAGCACCCTACTACGGCCCTCTTTCACTCAGGGCCGTCCTGGGTGCTTTATGGACTGTTTGACAAGTGCTGGAGGAGGAAATAGAGCCGTGCACCTGGTGATTGAAACCGTGCACCTGGTGATTGAAAACGTGCATCTGGTAACCCAAAAATTCAAATATGGTCCTAAATGCATTTAAGGGTCATTCTGATATTAATGCCCGCTATGGAAACACCCTACTACGGCCCTCTCTCTGTCGGGGGCGACCTGAGTGCATTATGGACACTTTGAAATTTCACGATGGATACTGATTGCTATACAAGCGGTAACCCAAAAACACAAATATGGTCATAAATGCATTTAACGGTCATTCTGATTTTAATGCCCGCTATAGGAGCACCCTACTACGGCCCTCTTTCACTCAGGGCCGTCCTGGGTGCTTTATGGACTGTTTGACAAGTGCTGGAGGAGGAAATAGAGCCGTGCACCTGGTGATTGAAACCGTGCATCTGGTAACCCAAAAACACAAATATGGTCATAAATGCATTTAACGGTCATTCTGATTTTAATGCCCGCTATAGGAGCACCCTACTACGGCCCTCTTTCACTCAGGGCCGTCCTGGGTGCTTTATGGACTGTTTGACAAGTGCTGGAGGAGGAAATAGAGCCGTGCACCTGGTGATTGAAACCGTGCACCTGGTGATTGAAAACGTGCATCTGGTAACCCAAAAATTCAAATATGGTCCTAAATGCATTTAAGGGTCATTCTGATATTAATGCCCGCTATGGAAACACCCTACTACGGCCCTCTCTCTGTCGGGGGCGACCTGAGTGCATTATGGACACTTTGAAATTTCACGATGGATACTGATTGCTATACAAGCGGTAACCCAAAAACACAAATATGGTCATAAATGCATTTAACGGTCATTCTGATTTTAATGCCCGCTATAGGAGCACCCTACTACGGCCCTCTTTCACTCAGGGCCGTCCTGGGTGCTTTATGGACTGTTTGACAAGTGCTGGAGGAGGAAATAGAGCCGTGCACCTGGTGATTGAAACCGTGCATCTGGTAACCCAAAAACACAAATATGGTCATAAATGCATTTAACGGTCATTCTGATTTTAATGCCCGCTATAGGAGCACCCTACTACGGCCCTCTTTCACTCAGGGCCGTCCTGGGTGCTTTATGGACTGTTTGACAAGTGCTGGAGGAGGAAATAGAGCCGTGCACCTGGTGATTGAAACCGTGCATCTGGTAACCCAAAAACACAAATATGGTCATAAATGCATTTAACGGTCATTCTGATTTTAATGCCCGCTATAGGAGCACCCTACTACGGCCCTCTTTCACTCAGGGCCGTCCTGGGTGCTTTATGGACTGTTTGACAAGTGCTGGAGGAGGAAATAGAGCCGTGCACCTGGTGATTGAAACCGTGCACCTGGTGATTGAAAACGTGCATCTGGTAACCCAAAAATTCAAATATGGTCCTAAATGCATTTAAGGGTCATTCTGATATTAATGCCCGCTATGGAAACACCCTACTACGGCCCTCTCTCTGTCGGGGGCGACCTGAGTGCATTATGGACACTTTGAAATTTCACGATGGATACTGATTGCTATACAAGCGGTAACCCAAAAACACAAATATGGTCATAAATGCATTTAACGGTCATTCTGATTTTAATGCCCGCTATAGGAGCACCCTACTACGGCCCTCTTTCACTCAGGGCCGTCCTGGGTGCTTTATGGACTGTTTGACAAGTGCTGGAGGAGGAAATAGAGCCGTGCACCTGGTGATTGAAACCGTGCATCTGGTAACCCAAAAACACAAATATGGTCATAAATGCATTTAACGGTCATTCTGATTTTAATGCCCGCTATAGGAGCACCCTACTACGGCCCTCTTTCACTCAGGGCCGTCCTGGGTGCTTTATGGACTGTTTGACAAGTGCTGGAGGAGGAAATAGAGCCGTGCACCTGGTGATTGAAACCGTGCATCTGGTAACCCAAAAACACAAATATGGTCATAAATGCATTTAACGGTCATTCTGATTTTAATGCCCGCTATAGGAGCACCCTACTACGGCCCTCTTTCACTCAGGGCCGTCCTGGGTGCTTTATGGACTGTTTGACAAGTGCTGGAGGAGGAAATAGAGCCGTGCACCTGGTGATTGAAACCGTGCACCTGGTGATTGAAAACGTGCATCTGGTAACCCAAAAATTCAAATATGGTCCTAAATGCATTTAAGGGTCATTCTGATATTAATGCCCGCTATGGAAACACCCTACTACGGCCCTCTCTCTGTCGGGGCGACCTGAGTGCATTATGGACACTTTGAAATTTCACGATGGATACTGATTGCTATACAAGCGGTAACCCAAAAACACAAATATGGTCATAAATGCATTTAACGGTCATTCTGATTTTAATGCCCGCTATAGGAGCACCCTACTACGGCCCTCTTTCACTCAGGGCCGTCCTGGGTGCTTTATGGACTGTTTGACAAGTGCTGGAGGAGGAAATAGAGCCGTGCACCTGGTGATTGAAACCGTGCATCTGGTAACCCAAAAACACAAATATGGTCATAAATGCATTTAACGGTCATTCTGATTTTAATGCCCGCTATAGGAGCACCCTACTACGGCCCTCTTTCACTCAGGGCCGTCCTGGGTGCTTTATGGACTGTTTGACAAGTGCTGGAGGAGGAAATAGAGCCGTGCACCTGGTGATTGAAACCGTGCACCTGGTGATTGAAAACGTGCATCTGGTAACCCAAAAATTCAAATATGGTCCTAAATGCATTTAAGGGTCATTCTGATATTAATGCCCGCTATGGAAACACCCTACTACGGCCCTCTCTCTGTCGGGGGCGACCTGAGTGCATTATGGACACTTTGAAATTTCACGATGGATACTGATTGCTATACAAGCGGTAACCCAAAAACACAAATATGGTCATAAATGCATTTAACGGTCATTCTGATTTTAATGCCCGCTATAGGAGCACCCTACTACGGCCCTCTTTCACTCAGGGCCGTCCTGGGTGCTTTATGGACTGTTTGACAAGTGCTGGAGGAGGAAATAGAGCCGTGCACCTGGTGATTGAAACCGTGCATCTGGTAACCCAAAAACACAAATATGGTCATAAATGCATTTAACGGTCATTCTGATTTTAATGCCCGCTATAGGAGCACCCTACTACGGCCCTCTTTCACTCAGGGCCGTCCTGGGTGCTTTATGGACTGTTTGACAAGTGCTGGAGGAGGAAATAGAGCCGTGCACCTGGTGATTGAAACCGTGCATCTGGTAACCCAAAAACACAAATATGGTCATAAATGCATTTAACGGTCATTCTGATTTTAATGCCCGCTATAGGAGCACCCTACTACGGCCCTCTTTCACTCAGGGCCGTCCTGGGTGCTTTATGGACTGTTTGACAAGTGCTGGAGGAGGAAATAGAGCCGTGCACCTGGTGATTGAAACCGTGCACCTGGTGATTGAAAACGTGCATCTGGTAACCCAAAAATTCAAATATGGTCCTAAATGCATTTAAGGGTCATTCTGATATTAATGCCCGCTATGGAAACACCCTACTACGGCCCTCTCTCTGTCGGGGGCGACCTGAGTGCATTATGGACACTTTGAAATTTCACGATGGATACTGATTGCTATACAAGCGGTAACCCAAAAACACAAATATGGTCATAAATGCATTTAACGGTCATTCTGATTTTAATGCCCGCTATAGGAGCACCCTACTACGGCCCTCTTTCACTCAGGGCCGTCCTGGGTGCTTTATGGACTGTTTGACAAGTGCTGGAGGAGGAAATAGAGCCGTGCACCTGGTGATTGAAACCGTGCATCTGGTAACCCAAAAACACAAATATGGTCATAAATGCATTTAACGGTCATTCTGATTTTAATGCCCGCTATAGGAGCACCCTACTACGGCCCTCTTTCACTCAGGGCCGTCCTGGGTGCTTTATGGACTGTTTGACAAGTGCTGGAGGAGGAAATAGAGCCGTGCACCTGGTGATTGAAACCGTGCACCTGGTGATTGAAAACGTGCATCTGGTAACCCAAAAATTCAAATATGGTCCTAAATGCATTTAAGGGTCATTCTGATATTAATGCCCGCTATGGAAACACCCTACTACGGCCCTCTCTCTGTCGGGGGCGACCTGAGTGCATTATGGACACTTTGAAATTTCACGATGGATACTGATTGCTATACAAGCGGTAACCCAAAAACACAAATATGGTCATAAATGCATTTAACGGTCATTCTGATTTTAATGCCCGCTATAGGAGCACCCTACTACGGCCCTCTTTCACTCAGGGCCGTCCTGGGTGCTTTATGGACTGTTTGACAAGTGCTGGAGGAGGAAATAGAGCCGTGCACCTGGTGATTGAAACCGTGCATCTGGTAACCCAAAAACACAAATATGGTCATAAATGCATTTAACGGTCATTCTGATTTTAATGCCCGCTATAGGAGCACCCTACTACGGCCCTCTTTCACTCAGGGCCGTCCTGGGTGCTTTATGGACTGTTTGACAAGTGCTGGAGGAGGAAATAGAGCCGTGCACCTGGTGATTGAAACCGTGCATCTGGTAACCCAAAAATTCAAATATGGTCCTAAATGCATTTAAGGGTCATTCTGATATTAATGCCCGCTATGGAAACACCCTACTACGGCCCTCTCTCTGTCGGGGGCGACCTGAGTGCATTATGGACACTTTGAAATTTCACGATGGATACTGATTGCTATACAAGCGGTAACCCAAAAACACAAATATGGTCATAAATGCATTTAACGGTCATTCTGATTTTAATGCCCGCTATAGGAGCACCCTACTACGGCCCTCTTTCACTCAGGGCCGTCCTGGGTGCTTTATGGACTGTTTGACAAGTGCTGGAGGAGGAAATAGAGCCGTGCACCTGGTGATTGAAACCGTGCATCTGGTAACCCAAAAACACAAATATGGTCATAAATGCATTTAACGGTCATTCTGATTTTAATGCCCGCTATAGGAGCACCCTACTACGGCCCTCTTTCACTCAGGGCCGTCCTGGGTGCTTTATGGACTGTTTGACAAGTGCTGGAGGAGGAAATAGAGCCGTGCACCTGGTGATTGAAACCGTGCACCTGGTGATTGAAAACGTGCATCTGGTAACCCAAAAATTCAAATATGGTCCTAAATGCATTTAAGGGTCATTCTGATATTAATGCCCGCTATGGAAACACCCTACTACGGCCCTCTCTCTGTCGGGGGCGACCTGAGTGCATTATGGACACTTTGAAATTTCACGATGGATACTGATTGCTATACAAGCGGTAACCCAAAAACACAAATATGGTCATAAATGCATTTAACGGTCATTCTGATTTTAATGCCCGCTATAGGAGCACCCTACTACGGCCCTCTTTCACTCAGGGCCGTCCTGGGTGCTTTATGGACTGTTTGACAAGTGCTGGAGGAGGAAATAGAGCCGTGCACCTGGTGATTGAAACCGTGCATCTGGTAACCCAAAAACACAAATATGGTCATAAATGCATTTAACGGTCATTCTGATTTTAATGCCCGCTATAGGAGCACCCTACTACGGCCCTCTTTCACTCAGGGCCGTCCTGGGTGCTTTATGGACTGTTTGACAAGTGCTGGAGGAGGAAATAGAGCCGTGCACCTGGTGATTGAAACCGTGCATCTGGTAACCCAAAAACACAAATATGGTCATAAATGCATTTAACGGTCATTCTGATTTTAATGCCCGCTATAGGAGCACCCTACTACGGCCCTCTTTCACTCAGGGCCGTCCTGGGTGCTTTATGGACTGTTTGACAAGTGCTGGAGGAGGAAATAGAGCCGTGCACCTGGTGATTGAAACCGTGCACCTGGTGATTGAAAACGTGCATCTGGTAACCCAAAAATTCAAATATGGTCCTAAATGCATTTAAGGGTCATTCTGATATTAATGCCCGCTATGGAAACACCCTACTACGGCCCTCTCTCTGTCGGGGGCGACCTGAGTGCATTATGGACACTTTGAAATTTCACGATGGATACTGATTGCTATACAAGCGGTAACCCAAAAACACAAATATGGTCATAAATGCATTTAACGGTCATTCTGATTTTAATGCCCGCTATAGGAGCACCCTACTACGGCCCTCTTTCACTCAGGGCCGTCCTGGGTGCTTTATGGACTGTTTGACAAGTGCTGGAGGAGGAAATAGAGCCGTGCACCTGGTGATTGAAACCGTGCATCTGGTAACCCAAAAACACAAATATGGTCATAAATGCATTTAACGGTCATTCTGATTTTAATGCCCGCTATAGGAGCACCCTACTACGGCCCTCTTTCACTCAGGGCCGTCCTGGGTGCTTTATGGACTGTTTGACAAGTGCTGGAGGAGGAAATAGAGCCGTGCACCTGGTGATTGAAACCGTGCATCTGGTAACCCAAAAACACAAATATGGTCATAAATGCATTTAACGGTCATTCTGATTTTAATGCCCGCTATAGGAGCACCCTACTACGGCCCTCTTTCACTCAGGGCCGTCCTGGGTGCTTTATGGACTGTTTGACAAGTGCTGGAGGAGGAAATAGAGCCGTGCACCTGGTGATTGAAACCGTGCACCTGGTGATTGAAAACGTGCATCTGGTAACCCAAAAATTCAAATATGGTCCTAAATGCATTTAAGGGTCATTCTGATATTAATGCCCGCTATGGAAACACCCTACTACGGCCCTCTCTCTGTCGGGGGCGACCTGAGTGCATTATGGACACTTTGAAATTTCACGATGGATACTGATTGCTATACAAGCGGTAACCCAAAAACACAAATATGGTCATAAATGCATTTAACGGTCATTCTGATTTTAATGCCCGCTATAGGAGCACCCTACTACGGCCCTCTTTCACTCAGGGCCGTCCTGGGTGCTTTATGGACTGTTTGACAAGTGCTGGAGGAGGAAATAGAGCCGTGCACCTGGTGATTGAAACCGTGCATCTGGTAACCCAAAAACACAAATATGGTCATAAATGCATTTAACGGTCATTCTGATTTTAATGCCCGCTATAGGAGCACCCTACTACGGCCCTCTTTCACTCAGGGCCGTCCTGGGTGCTTTATGGACTGTTTGACAAGTGCTGGAGGAGGAAATAGAGCCGTGCACCTGGTGATTGAAACCGTGCACCTGGTGATTGAAAACGTGCATCTGGTAACCCAAAAATTCAAATATGGTCCTAAATGCATTTAAGGGTCATTCTGATATTAATGCCCGCTATGGAAACACCCTACTACGGCCCTCTCTCTGTCGGGGGCGACCTGAGTGCATTATGGACACTTTGAAATTTCACGATGGATACTGATTGCTATACAAGCGGTAACCCAAAAACACAAATATGGTCATAAATGCATTTAACGGTCATTCTGATTTTAATGCCCGCTATAGGAGCACCCTACTACGGCCCTCTTTCACTCAGGGCCGTCCTGGGTGCTTTATGGACTGTTTGACAAGTGCTGGAGGAGGAAATAGAGCCGTGCACCTGGTGATTGAAACCGTGCATCTGGTAACCCAAAAACACAAATATGGTCATAAATGCATTTAACGGTCATTCTGATTTTAATGCCCGCTATAGGAGCACCCTACTACGGCCCTCTTTCACTCAGGGCCGTCCTGGGTGCTTTATGGACTGTTTGACAAGTGCTGGAGGAGGAAATAGAGCCGTGCACCTGGTGATTGAAACCGTGCATCTGGTAACCCAAAAACACAAATATGGTCATAAATGCATTTAACGGTCATTCTGATTTTAATGCCCGCTATAGGAGCACCCTACTACGGCCCTCTTTCACTCAGGGCCGTCCTGGGTGCTTTATGGACTGTTTGACAAGTGCTGGAGGAGGAAATAGAGCCGTGCACCTGGTGATTGAAACCGTGCACCTGGTGATTGAAAACGTGCATCTGGTAACCCAAAAATTCAAATATGGTCCTAAATGCATTTAAGGGTCATTCTGATATTAATGCCCGCTATGGAAACACCCTACTACGGCCCTCTCTCTGTCGGGGGCGACCTGAGTGCATTATGGACACTTTGAAATTTCACGATGGATACTGATTGCTATACAAGCGGTAACCCAAAAACACAAATATGGTCATAAATGCATTTAACGGTCATTCTGATTTTAATGCCCGCTATAGGAGCACCCTACTACGGCCCTCTTTCACTCAGGGCCGTCCTGGGTGCTTTATGGACTGTTTGACAAGTGCTGGAGGAGGAAATAGAGCCGTGCACCTGGTGATTGAAACCGTGCATCTGGTAACCCAAAAACACAAATATGGTCATAAATGCATTTAACGGTCATTCTGATTTTAATGCCCGCTATAGGAGCACCCTACTACGGCCCTCTTTCACTCAGGGCCGTCCTGGGTGCTTTATGGACTGTTTGACAAGTGCTGGAGGAGGAAATAGAGCCGTGCACCTGGTGATTGAAACCGTGCACCTGGTGATTGAAAACGTGCATCTGGTAACCCAAAAATTCAAATGGTCATAAATGCATTTAAGGGTCATTCTGATATTAATGCCCGCTATGGAAACACCCTACTACGGCCCTCTCTCTGTCGGGGGCGACCTGAGTGCATTATGGACACTTTGAAATTTCACGATGGATACTGATTGCTATACAAGCGGTAACCCAAAAACACAAATATGGTCCTAAATGCATTTAAGGGTCATTCTGATATTAATGCCCGCTATGGAGCACCCTACTACGGCCCTCTCTCTGTCGGGGGCGACCTGAGTGCATTATGGACACTTTGAAATTTCACGATGGATACTGATTGCTATTGAAGCGGTAACCCAAAAACACAAATATGGTCATAAATGCATTTAACGGTCATTCTGATTTTAATGCCCGCTATAGGAGCACCCTACTACGGCCCTCTTTCACTCAGGGCCGTCCTGGGTGCTTTATGGACTGTTTGACAAGTGCTGGAGGAGGAAATAGAGCCGTGCACCTGGTGATTGAAACCGTGCATCTGGTAACCCAAAAACACAAATATGGTCATAAATGCATTTAACGGTCATTCTGATTTTAATGCCCGCTATAGGAGCACCCTACTACGGCCCTCTTTCACTCAGGGCCGTCCTGGGTGCTTTATGGACTGTTTGACAAGTGCTGGAGGAGGAAATAGAGCCGTGCACCTGGTGATTGAAACCGTGCACCTGGTGATTGAAAACGTGCATCTGGTAACCCAAAAATTCAAATATGGTCCTAAATGCATTTAAGGGTCATTCTGATATTAATGCCCGCTATGGAAACACCCTACTACGGCCCTCTCTCTGTCGGGGGCGACCTGAGTGCATTATGGACACTTTGAAATTTCACGATGGATACTGATTGCTATACAAGCGGTAACCCAAAAACACAAATATGGTCATAAATGCATTTAACGGTCATTCTGATTTTAATGCCCGCTATAGGAGCACCCTACTACGGCCCTCTTTCACTCAGGGCCGTCCTGGGTGCTTTATGGACTGTTTGACAAGTGCTGGAGGAGGAAATAGAGCCGTGCACCTGGTGATTGAAACCGTGCATCTGGTAACCCAAAAACACAAATATGGTCATAAATGCATTTAACGGTCATTCTGATTTTAATGCCCGCTATAGGAGCACCCTACTACGGCCCTCTTTCACTCAGGGCCGTCCTGGGTGCTTTATGGACTGTTTGACAAGTGCTGGAGGAGGAAATAGAGCCGTGCACCTGGTGATTGAAACCGTGCATCTGGTAACCCAAAAACACAAATATGGTCATAAATGCATTTAACGGTCATTCTGATTTTAATGCCCGCTATAGGAGCACCCTACTACGGCCCTCTTTCACTCAGGGCCGTCCTGGGTGCTTTATGGACTGTTTGACAAGTGCTGGAGGAGGAAATAGAGCCGTGCACCTGGTGATTGAAACCGTGCACCTGGTGATTGAAAACGTGCATCTGGTAACCCAAAAATTCAAATATGGTCCTAAATGCATTTAAGGGTCATTCTGATATTAATGCCCGCTATGGAAACACCCTACTACGGCCCTCTCTCTGTCGGGGGCGACCTGAGTGCATTATGGACACTTTGAAATTTCACGATGGATACTGATTGCTATACAAGCGGTAACCCAAAAACACAAATATGGTCATAAATGCATTTAACGGTCATTCTGATTTTAATGCCCGCTATAGGAGCACCCTACTACGGCCCTCTTTCACTCAGGGCCGTCCTGGGTGCTTTATGGACTGTTTGACAAGTGCTGGAGGAGGAAATAGAGCCGTGCACCTGGTGATTGAAACCGTGCATCTGGTAACCCAAAAACACAAATATGGTCATAAATGCATTTAACGGTCATTCTGATTTTAATGCCCGCTATAGGAGCACCCTACTACGGCCCTCTTTCACTCAGGGCCGTCCTGGGTGCTTTATGGACTGTTTGACAAGTGCTGGAGGAGGAAATAGAGCCGTGCACCTGGTGATTGAAACCGTGCACCTGGTGATTGAAAACGTGCATCTGGTAACCCAAAAATTCAAATATGGTCCTAAATGCATTTAAGGGTCATTCTGATATTAATGCCCGCTATGGAAACACCCTACTACGGCCCTCTCTCTGTCGGGGGCGACCTGAGTGCATTATGGACACTTTGAAATTTCACGATGGATACTGATTGCTATACAAGCGGTAACCCAAAAACACAAATATGGTCATAAATGCATTTAACGGTCATTCTGATTTTAATGCCCGCTATAGGAGCACCCTACTACGGCCCTCTTTCACTCAGGGCCGTCCTGGGTGCTTTATGGACTGTTTGACAAGTGCTGGAGGAGGAAATAGAGCCGTGCACCTGGTGATTGAAACCGTGCATCTGGTAACCCAAAAACACAAATATGGTCATAAATGCATTTAACGGTCATTCTGATTTTAATGCCCGCTATAGGAGCACCCTACTACGGCCCTCTTTCACTCAGGGCCGTCCTGGGTGCTTTATGGACTGTTTGACAAGTGCTGGAGGAGGAAATAGAGCCGTGCACCTGGTGATTGAAACCGTGCACCTGGTGATTGAAAACGTGCATCTGGTAACCCAAAAATTCAAATATGGTCCTAAATGCATTTAAGGGTCATTCTGATATTAATGCCCGCTATGGAAACACCCTACTACGGCCCTCTCTCTGTCGGGGGCGACCTGAGTGCATTATGGACACTTTGAAATTTCACGATGGATACTGATTGCTATACAAGCGGTAACCCAAAAACACAAATATGGTCATAAATGCATTTAACGGTCATTCTGATTTTAATGCCCGCTATAGGAGCACCCTACTACGGCCCTCTTTCACTCAGGGCCGTCCTGGGTGCTTTATGGACTGTTTGACAAGTGCTGGAGGAGGAAATAGAGCCGTGCACCTGGTGATTGAAACCGTGCACCTGGTGATTGAAAACGTGCATCTGGTAACCCAAAAATTCAAATATGGTCCTAAATGCATTTAAGGGTCATTCTGATATTAATGCCCGCTATGGAAACACCCTACTACGGCCCTCTCTCTGTCGGGGCGACCTGAGTGCATTATGGACACTTTGAAATTTCACGATGGATACTGATTGCTATACACGGTAACCCAAAAACACAAATATGGTCATAAATGCATTTAACGGTCATTCTGATTTTAATGCCCGCTATAGGAGCACCCTACTACGGCCCTCTTTCACTCAGGGCCGTCCTGGGTGCTTTATGGACTGTTTGACAAGTGCTGGAGGAGGAAATAGAGCCGTGCACCTGGTGATTGAAACCGTGCATCTGGTAACCCAAAAACACAAATATGGTCATAAATGCATTTAACGGTCATTCTGATTTTAATGCCCGCTATAGGAGCACCCTACTACGGCCCTCTTTCACTCAGGGCCGTCCTGGGTGCTTTATGGACTGTTTGACAAGTGCTGGAGGAGGAAATAGAGCCGTGCACCTGGTGATTGAAACCGTGCATCTGGTAACCCAAAACACAAATATGGTCATAAATGCATTTAACGGTCATTCTGATTTTAATGCCCGCTATAGGAGCACCCTACTACGGCCCTCTTTCACTCAGGGCCGTCCTGGGTGCTTTATGGACTGTTTGACAAGTGCTGGAGGAGGAAATAGAGCCGTGCACCTGGTGATTGAAACCGTGCACCTGGTGATTGAAAACGTGCATCTGGTAACCCAAAAATTCAAATATGGTCCTAAATGCATTTAAGGGTCATTCTGATATTAATGCCCGCTATGGAAACACCCTACTACGGCCCTCTCTCTGTCGGGGGCGACCTGAGTGCATTATGGACACTTTGAAATTTCACGATGGATACTGATTGCTATACAAGCGGTAACCCAAAAACACAAATATGGTCATAAATGCATTTAACGGTCATTCTGATTTTAATGCCCGCTATAGGAGCACCCTACTACGGCCCTCTTTCACTCAGGGCCGTCCTGGGTGCTTTATGGACTGTTTGACAAGTGCTGGAGGAGGAAATAGAGCCGTGCACCTGGTGATTGAAACCGTGCATCTGGTAACCCAAAAACACAAATATGGTCATAAATGCATTTAACGGTCATTCTGATTTTAATGCCCGCTATAGGAGCACCCTACTACGGCCCTCTTTCACTCAGGGCCGTCCTGGGTGCTTTATGGACTGTTTGACAAGTGCTGGAGGAGGAAATAGAGCCGTGCACCTGGTGATTGAAACCGTGCATCTGGTAACCCAAAAACACAAATATGGTCATAAATGCATTTAACGGTCATTCTGATTTTAATGCCCGCTATAGGAGCACCCTACTACGGCCCTCTTTCACTCAGGGCCGTCCTGGGTGCTTTATGGACTGTTTGACAAGTGCTGGAGGAGGAAATAGAGCCGTGCACCTGGTGATTGAAACCGTGCACCTGGTGATTGAAAACGTGCATCTGGTAACCCAAAAATTCAAATATGGTCCTAAATGCATTTAAGGGTCATTCTGATATTAATGCCCGCTATGGAAACACCCTACTACGGCCCTCTCTCTGTCGGGGGCGACCTGAGTGCATTATGGACACTTTGAAATTTCACGATGGATACTGATTGCTATACAAGCGGTAACCCAAAAACACAAATATGGTCATAAATGCATTTAACGGTCATTCTGATTTTAATGCCCGCTATAGGAGCACCCTACTACGGCCCTCTTTCACTCAGGGCCGTCCTGGGTGCTTTATGGACTGTTTGACAAGTGCTGGAGGAGGAAATAGAGCCGTGCACCTGGTGATTGAAACCGTGCACCTGGTGATTGAAAACGTGCATCTGGTAACCCAAAAATTCAAATATGGTCCTAAATGCATTTAAGGGTCATTCTGATATTAATGCCCGCTATGGAAACACCCTACTACGGCCCTCTCTCTGTCGGGGGCGACCTGAGTGCATTATGGACACTTTGAAATTTCACGATGGATACTGATTGCTATACAAGCGGTAACCCAAAAACACAAATATGGTCATAAATGCATTTAACGGTCATTCTGATTTTAATGCCCGCTATAGGAGCACCCTACTACGGCCCTCTTTCACTCAGGGCCGTCCTGGGTGCTTTATGGACTGTTTGACAAGTGCTGGAGGAGGAAATAGAGCCGTGCACCTGGTGATTGAAACCGTGCATCTGGTAACCCAAAAACACAAATATGGTCATAAATGCATTTAACGGTCATTCTGATTTTAATGCCCGCTATAGGAGCACCCTACTACGGCCCTCTTTCACTCAGGGCCGTCCTGGGTGCTTTATGGACTGTTTGACAAGTGCTGGAGGAGGAAATAGAGCCGTGCACCTGGTGATTGAAACCGTGCACCTGGTGATTGAAAACGTGCATCTGGTAACCCAAAAATTCAAATATGGTCCTAAATGCATTTAAGGGTCATTCTGATATTAATGCCCGCTATGGAAACACCCTACTACGGCCCTCTCTCTGTCGGGGGCGACCTGAGTGCATTATGGACACTTTGAAATTTCACGATGGATACTGATTGCTATACAAGCGGTAACCCAAAACACAAATATGGTCATAAATGCATTTAACGGTCATTCTGATTTTAATGCCCGCTATAGGAGCACCCTACTACGGCCCTCTTTCACTCAGGGCCGTCCTGGGTGCTTTATGGACTGTTTGACAAGTGCTGGAGGAGGAAATAGAGCCGTGCACCTGGTGATTGAAACCGTGCATCTGGTAACCCAAAAACACAAATATGGTCATAAATGCATTTAACGGTCATTCTGATTTTAATGCCCGCTATAGGAGCACCCTACTACGGCCCTCTTTCACTCAGGGCCGTCCTGGGTGCTTTATGGACTGTTTGACAAGTGCTGGAGGAGGAAATAGAGCCGTGCACCTGGTGATTGAAACCGTGCACCTGGTGATTGAAAACGTGCATCTGGTAACCCAAAAATTCAAATATGGTCCTAAATGCATTTAAGGGTCATTCTGATATTAATGCCCGCTATGGAAACACCCTACTACGGCCCTCTCTCTGTCGGGGGCGACCTGAGTGCATTATGGACACTTTGAAATTTCACGATGGATACTGATTGCTATACAAGCGGTAACCCAAAAACACAAATATGGTCATAAATGCATTTAACGGTCATTCTGATTTTAATGCCCGCTATAGGAGCACCCTACTACGGCCCTCTTTCACTCAGGGCCGTCCTGGGTGCTTTATGGACTGTTTGACAAGTGCTGGAGGAGGAAATAGAGCCGTGCACCTGGTGATTGAAACCGTGCATCTGGTAACCCAAAACACAAATATGGTCATAAATGCATTTAACGGTCATTCTGATTTTAATGCCCGCTATAGGAGCACCCTACTACGGCCCTCTTTCACTCAGGGCCGTCCTGGGTGCTTTATGGACTGTTTGACAAGTGCTGGAGGAGGAAATAGAGCCGTGCACCTGGTGATTGAAACCGTGCACCTGGTGATTGAAAACGTGCATCTGGTAACCCAAAAATTCAAATATGGTCCTAAATGCATTTAAGGGTCATTCTGATATTAATGCCCGCTATGGAAACACCCTACTACGGCCCTCTCTCTGTCGGGGGCGACCTGAGTGCATTATGGACACTTTGAAATTTCACGATGGATACTGATTGCTATACAAGCGGTAACCCAAAAACACAAATATGGTCATAAATGCATTTAACGGTCATTCTGATTTTAATGCCCGCTATAGGAGCACCCTACTACGGCCCTCTTTCACTCAGGGCCGTCCTGGGTGCTTTATGGACTGTTTGACAAGTGCTGGAGGAGGAAATAGAGCCGTGCACCTGGTGATTGAAACCGTGCATCTGGTAACCCAAAAACACAAATATGGTCATAAATGCATTTAACGGTCATTCTGATTTTAATGCCCGCTATAGGAGCACCCTACTACGGCCCTCTTTCACTCAGGGCCGTCCTGGGTGCTTTATGGACTGTTTGACAAGTGCTGGAGGAGGAAATAGAGCCGTGCACCTGGTGATTGAAACCGTGCATCTGGTAACCCAAAAACACAAATATGGTCATAAATGCATTTAACGGTCATTCTGATTTTAATGCCCGCTATAGGAGCACCCTACTACGGCCCTCTTTCACTCAGGGCCGTCCTGGGTGCTTTATGGACTGTTTGACAAGTGCTGGAGGAGGAAATAGAGCCGTGCACCTGGTGATTGAAACCGTGCATCTGGTAACCCAAAAACACAAATATGGTCATAAATGCATTTAACGGTCATTCTGATTTTAATGCCCGCTATAGGAGCACCCTACTACGGCCCTCTTTCACTCAGGGCCGTCCTGGGTGCTTTATGGACTGTTTGACAAGTGCTGGAGGAGAAATAGAGCCGTGCACCTGGTGATGAAACCGTGCACCTGGTGATTGAAAACGTGCATCTGGTAACCCAAAAACAAATATGGTCATAAATGCATTTAACGGTCATTCTGATTTTAATGCCCGCTATGGAGCACCCTACTACGGCCCTCTCTCACTCAGGGCGACCTGGGTGCTTTATGGACTGTTGACAATTTCAGGAGGATACTGATGTGCTATACAAGCGGGTAACCAAAAACACAAATATGGTCATAAATGCATTTAACGGTCATTCTGATTTTAATGCCCGCTATAGGAGCACCCTACTACGGCCCTCTTTCACTCAGGGCCGTCCTGGGTGCTTTATGGACTGTTTGACAAGTGCTGGAGGAGGAAATAGAGCCGTGCACCTGGTGATTGAAACCGTGCACCTGGTGATTGAAAACGTGCATCTGGTAACCCAAAAATTCAAATATGGTCCTAAATGCATTTAAGGGTCATTCTGATATTAATGCCCGCTATGGAAACACCCTACTACGGCCCTCTCTCTGTCGGGGCGACCTGAGTGCATTATGGACACTTTGAAATTTCACGATGGATACTGATTGCTATACAAGCGGTAACCCAAAACACAAATATGGTCATAAATGCATTTAACGGTCATTCTGATTTTAATGCCCGCTATAGGAGCACCCTACTACGGCCCTCTTTCACTCAGGGCCGTCCTGGGTGCTTTATGGACTGTTTGACAAGTGCTGGAGGAGGAAATAGAGCCGTGCACCTGGTGATTGAAACCGTGCATCTGGTAACCCAAAAACACAAATATGGTCATAAATGCATTTAACGGTCATTCTGATTTTAATGCCCGCTATAGGAGCACCCTACTACGGCCCTCTTTCACTCAGGGCCGTCCTGGGTGCTTTATGGACTGTTTGACAAGTGCTGGAGGAGGAAATAGAGCCGTGCACCTGGTGATTGAAACCGTGCACCTGGTGATTGAAAACGTGCATCTGGTAACCCAAAAATTCAAATATGGTCCTAAATGCATTTAAGGGTCATTCTGATATTAATGCCCGCTATGGAAACACCCTACTACGGCCCTCTCTCTGTCGGGGGCGACCTGAGTGCATTATGGACACTTTGAAATTTCACGATGGATACTGATTGCTATACAAGCGGTAACCCAAAAACACAAATATGGTCATAAATGCATTTAACGGTCATTCTGATTTTAATGCCCGCTATAGGAGCACCCTACTACGGCCCTCTTTCACTCAGGGCCGTCCTGGGTGCTTTATGGACTGTTTGACAAGTGCTGGAGGAGGAAATAGAGCCGTGCACCTGGTGATTGAAACCGTGCATCTGGTAACCCAAAACACAAATATGGTCATAAATGCATTTAACGGTCATTCTGATTTTAATGCCCGCTATAGGAGCACCCTACTACGGCCCTCTTTCACTCAGGGCCGTCCTGGGTGCTTTATGGACTGTTTGACAAGTGCTGGAGGAGGAAATAGAGCCGTGCACCTGGTGATTGAAACCGTGCACTGGTGATTGAAAACGTGCATCTGGTACCCAAAACACAAATATGGTCATAAATGCATTTAACGGTCATTCTGATTTTAATGCCCGCTATAGGAGCACCCTACTACGGCCCTCTTTCACTCAGGGCCGTCCTGGGTGCTTTATGGACTGTTTGACAAGTGCTGGAGGAGGAAATAGAGCCGTGCACCTGGTGATTGAAACCGTGCACCTGGTGATTGAAAACGTGCATCTGGTAACCCAAAAATTCAAATATGGTCCTAAATGCATTTAAGGTCATTCTGATATTAATGCCCGCTATGGAAACACCCTACTACGGCCCTCTCTCTGTCGGGGGCGACCTGAGTGCATTATGGACACTTTGAAATTTCACGATGGATACTGATTGCTATACAAGCGGTAACCCAAAACACAAATATGGTCATAAATGCATTTAACGGTCATTCTGATTTTAATGCCCGCTATAGGAGCACCCTACTACGGCCCTCTTTCACTCAGGGCCGTCCTGGGTGCTTTATGGACTGTTTGACAAGTGCTGGAGGAGGAAATAGAGCCGTGCACCTGGTGATTGAAACCGTGCATCTGGTAACCCAAAAACACAAATATGGTCATAAATGCATTTAACGGTCATTCTGATTTTAATGCCCGCTATAGGAGCACCCTACTACGGCCCTCTTTCACTCAGGGCCGTCCTGGGTGCTTTATGGACTGTTTGACAAGTGCTGGAGGAGGAAATAGAGCCGTGCACCTGGTGATTGAAACCGTGCACCTGGTGATTGAAAACGTGCATCTGGTAACCCAAAAATTCAAATATGGTCCTAAATGCATTTAAGGGTCATTCTGATATTAATGCCCGCTATGGAAACACCCTACTACGGCCCTCTCTCTGTCGGGGGCGACCTGAGTGCATTATGGACACTTTGAAATTTCACGATGGATACTGATTGCTATACAAGCGGTAACCCAAAAACACAAATATGGTCATAAATGCATTTAACGGTCATTCTGATTTTAATGCCCGCTATAGGAGCACCCTACTACGGCCCTCTTTCACTCAGGGCCGTCCTGGGTGCTTTATGGACTGTTTGACAAGTGCTGGAGGAGGAAATAGAGCCGTGCACCTGGTGATTGAAACCGTGCATCTGGTAACCCAAAAACACAAATATGGTCATAAATGCATTTAACGGTCATTCTGATTTTAATGCCCGCTATAGGAGCACCCTACTACGGCCCTCTTTCACTCAGGGCCGTCCTGGGTGCTTTATGGACTGTTTGACAAGTGCTGGAGGAGGAAATAGAGCCGTGCACCTGGTGATTGAAACCGTGCATCTGGTAACCCAAAAACACAAATATGGTCATAAATGCATTTAACGGTCATTCTGATTTTAATGCCCGCTATAGGAGCACCCTACTACGGCCCTCTTTCACTCAGGGCCGTCCTGGGTGCTTTATGGACTGTTTGACAAGTGCTGGAGGAGGAAATAGAGCCGTGCACCTGGTGATTGAAACCGTGCACCTGGTGATTGAAAACGTGCATCTGGTAACCCAAAAATTCAAATATGGTCCTAAATGCATTTAAGGTCATTCTGATATTAATGCCCGCTATGGAAACACCCTACTACGGCCCTCTCTCTGTCGGGGGCGACCTGAGTGCATTATGGACACTTTGAAATTTCACGATGGATACTGATTGCTATACAAGCGGTAACCCAAAAACACAAATATGGTCATAAATGCATTTAACGGTCATTCTGATTTTAATGCCCGCTATAGGAGCACCCTACTACGGCCCTCTTTCACTCAGGGCCGTCCTGGGTGCTTTATGGACTGTTTGACAAGTGCTGGAGGAGGAAATAGAGCCGTGCACCTGGTGATTGAAACCGTGCATCTGGTAACCCAAAAACACAAATATGGTCATAAATGCATTTAACGGTCATTCTGATTTTAATGCCCGCTATAGGAGCACCCTACTACGGCCCTCTTTCACTCAGGGCCGTCCTGGGTGCTTTATGGACTGTTTGACAAGTGCTGGAGGAGGAAATAGAGCCGTGCACCTGGTGATTGAAACCGTGCACCTGGTGATTGAAAACGTGCATCTGGTAACCCAAAAATTCAAATATGGTCCTAAATGCATTTAAGGGTCATTCTGATATTAATGCCCGCTATGGAAACACCCTACTACGGCCCTCTCTCTGTCGGGGGCGACCTGAGTGCATTATGGACACTTTGAAATTTCACGATGGATACTGATTGCTATACAAGCGGTAACCCAAAAACACAAATATGGTCATAAATGCATTTAACGGTCATTCTGATTTTAATGCCCGCTATAGGAGCACCCTACTACGGCCCTCTTTCACTCAGGGCCGTCCTGGGTGCTTTATGGACTGTTTGACAAGTGCTGGAGGAGGAAATAGAGCCGTGCACCTGGTGATTGAAACCGTGCATCTGGTAACCCAAAAACACAAATATGGTCATAAATGCATTTAACGGTCATTCTGATTTTAATGCCCGCTATAGGAGCACCCTACTACGGCCCTCTTTCACTCAGGGCCGTCCTGGGTGCTTTATGGACTGTTTGACAAGTGCTGGAGGAGGAAATAGAGCCGTGCACCTGGTGATTGAAACCGTGCACCTGGTAACCCAACCCAAAACAAATATGGTCATAAATGCATTTAAGGGTCATTCTGATTTTAATGCCCGCTATAGGAGCACCCTACTACGGCCCTCTTTCACTCAGGGCCGTCCTGGGTGCTTTATGGACTGTTTGACAAGTGCTTAGAGCCGACCTGGATTGACCGTGCATTGGTGATTGAAAACGTGCATCTGGTAACCCAAAAATTCAAATATGGTCCTAAATGCATTTAAGGGTCATTCTGATATTAATGCCCGCTATGGAAACACCCTACTACGGCCCTCTCTCTGTCGGGGCCGACCTGAGTGCATTATGGACACTTTGAAATTTCACGATGGATACTGATTGCTATACAAGCGGTAACCCAAAAACACAAATATGGTCATAAATGCATTTAACGGTCATTCTGATTTTAATGCCCGCTATAGGAGCACCCTACTACGGCCCTCTTTCACTCAGGGCCGTCCTGGGTGCTTTATGGACTGTTTGACAAGTGCTGGAGGAGGAAATAGAGCCGTGCACCTGGTGATTGAAACCGTGCATCTGGTAACCCAAAAACACAAATATGGTCATAAATGCATTTAACGGTCATTCTGATTTTAATGCCCGCTATAGGAGCACCCTACTACGGCCCTCTTTCACTCAGGGCCGTCCTGGGTGCTTTATGGACTGTTTGACAAGTGCTGGAGGAGGAAATAGAGCCGTGCACCTGGTGATTGAAACCGTGCACCTGGTGATTGAAAACGTGCATCTGGTAACCCAAAAATTCAAATATGGTCCTAAATGCATTTAAGGGTCATTCTGATATTAATGCCCGCTATGGAAACACCCTACTACGGCCCTCTCTCTGTCGGGGGCGACCTGAGTGCATTATGGACACTTTGAAATTTCACGATGGATACTGATTGCTATACAAGCGGTAACCCAAAAACACAAATATGGTCATAAATGCATTTAACGGTCATTCTGATTTTAATGCCCGCTATAGGAGCACCCTACTACGGCCCTCTTTCACTCAGGGCCGTCCTGGGTGCTTTATGGACTGTTTGACAAGTGCTGGAGGAGGAAATAGAGCCGTGCACCTGGTGATTGAAACCGTGCATCTGGTAACCCAAAAACACAAATATGGTCATAAATGCATTTAACGGTCATTCTGATTTTAATGCCCGCTATAGGAGCACCCTACTACGGCCCTCTTTCACTCAGGGCCGTCCTGGGTGCTTTATGGACTGTTTGACAAGTGCTGGAGGAGGAAATAGAGCCGTGCACCTGGTGATTGAAACCGTGCACCTGGTGATTGAAAACGTGCATCTGGTAACCCAAAAATTCAAATATGGTCCTAAATGCATTTAAGGGTCATTCTGATATTAATGCCCGCTATGGAAACACCCTACTACGGCCCTCTCTCTGTCGGGGGCGACCTGAGTGCATTATGGACACTTTGAAATTTCACGATGGATACTGATTGCTATACAAGCGGTAACCCAAAAACACAAATATGGTCATAAATGCATTTAACGGTCATTCTGATTTTAATGCCCGCTATAGGAGCACCCTACTACGGCCCTCTTTCACTCAGGGCCGTCCTGGGTGCTTTATGGACTGTTTGACAAGTGCTGGAGGAGGAAATAGAGCCGTGCACCTGGTGATTGAAACCGTGCACCTGGTGATTGAAAACGTGCATCTGGTAACCCAAAAATTCAAATATGGTCCTAAATGCATTTAAGGGTCATTCTGATATTAATGCCCGCTATGGAAACACCCTACTACGGCCCTCTCTCTGTCGGGGGCGACCTGAGTGCATTATGGACACTTTGAAATTTCACGATGGATACTGATTGCTATACAAGCGGTAACCCAAAAACACAAATATGGTCATAAATGCATTTAACGGTCATTCTGATTTTAATGCCCGCTATAGGAGCACCCTACTACGGCCCTCTTTCACTCAGGGCCGTCCTGGGTGCTTTATGGACTGTTTGACAAGTGCTGGAGGAGGAAATAGAGCCGTGCACCTGGTGATTGAAACCGTGCATCTGGTAACCCAAAAACACAAATATGGTCATAAATGCATTTAACGGTCATTCTGATTTTAATGCCCGCTATAGGAGCACCCTACTACGGCCCTCTTTCACTCAGGGCCGTCCTGGGTGCTTTATGGACTGTTTGACAAGTGCTGGAGGAGGAAATAGAGCCGTGCACCTGGTGATTGAAACCGTGCATCTGGTAACCCAAAAACACAAATATGGTCATAAATGCATTTAACGGTCATTCTGATTTTAATGCCCGCTATAGGAGCACCCTACTACGGCCCTCTTTCACTCAGGGCCGTCCTGGGTGCTTTATGGACTGTTTGACAAGTGCTGGAGGAGGAAATAGAGCCGTGCACCTGGTGATTGAAACCGTGCACCTGGTGATTGAAAACGTGCATCTGGTAACCCAAAAATTCAAATATGGTCCTAAATGCATTTAAGGGTCATTCTGATATTAATGCCCGCTATGGAAACACCCTACTACGGCCCTCTCTCTGTCGGGGGCGACCTGAGTGCATTATGGACACTTTGAAATTTCACGATGGATACTGATTGCTATACAAGCGGTAACCCAAAAACACAAATATGGTCATAAATGCATTTAACGGTCATTCTGATTTTAATGCCCGCTATAGGAGCACCCTACTACGGCCCTCTTTCACTCAGGGCCGTCCTGGGTGCTTTATGGACTGTTTGACAAGTGCTGGAGGAGGAAATAGAGCCGTGCACCTGGTGATTGAAACCGTGCATCTGGTAACCCAAAAACACAAATATGGTCATAAATGCATTTAACGGTCATTCTGATTTTAATGCCCGCTATAGGAGCACCCTACTACGGCCCTCTTTCACTCAGGGCCGTCCTGGGTGCTTTATGGACTGTTTGACAAGTGCTGGAGGAGGAAATAGAGCCGTGCACCTGGTGATTGAAACCGTGCATCTGGTAACCCAAAAACACAAATATGGTCATAAATGCATTTAACGGTCATTCTGATTTTAATGCCCGCTATAGGAGCACCCTACTACGGCCCTCTTTCACTCAGGGCCGTCCTGGGTGCTTTATGGACTGTTTGACAAGTGCTGGAGGAGGAAATAGAGCCGTGCACCTGGTGATTGAAACCGTGCACCTGGTGATTGAAAACGTGCATCTGGTAACCCAAAAATTCAAATATGGTCCTAAATGCATTTAAGGGTCATTCTGATATTAATGCCCGCTATGGAAACACCCTACTACGGCCCTCTCTCTGTCGGGGGCGACCTGAGTGCATTATGGACACTTTGAAATTTCACGATGGATACTGATTGCTATACAAGCGGTAACCCAAAAACACAAATATGGTCATAAATGCATTTAACGGTCATTCTGATTTTAATGCCCGCTATAGGAGCACCCTACTACGGCCCTCTTTCACTCAGGGCCGTCCTGGGTGCTTTATGGACTGTTTGACAAGTGCTGGAGGAGGAAATAGAGCCGTGCACCTGGTGATTGAAACCGTGCACCTGGTGATTGAAAACGTGCATCTGGTAACCCAAAAATTCAAATATGGTCCTAAATGCATTTAAGGGTCATTCTGATATTAATGCCCGCTATGGAAACACCCTACTACGGCCCTCTCTCTGTCGGGGGCGACCTGAGTGCATTATGGACACTTTGAAATTTCACGATGGATACTGATTGCTATACAAGCGGTAACCCAAAAACACAAATATGGTCATAAATGCATTTAACGGTCATTCTGATTTTAATGCCCGCTATAGGAGCACCCTACTACGGCCCTCTTTCACTCAGGGCCGTCCTGGGTGCTTTATGGACTGTTTGACAAGTGCTGGAGGAGGAAATAGAGCCGTGCACCTGGTGATTGAAACCGTGCATCTGGTAACCCAAAAACACAAATATGGTCATAAATGCATTTAACGGTCATTCTGATTTTAATGCCCGCTATAGGAGCACCCTACTACGGCCCTCTTTCACTCAGGGCCGTCCTGGGTGCTTTATGGACTGTTTGACAAGTGCTGGAGGAGGAAATAGAGCCGTGCACCTGGTGATTGAAACCGTGCACCTGGTGATTGAAAACGTGCATCTGGTAACCCAAAAATTCAAATATGGTCCTAAATGCATTTAAGGGTCATTCTGATATTAATGCCCGCTATGGAAACACCCTACTACGGCCCTCTCTCTGTCGGGGGCGACCTGAGTGCATTATGGACACTTTGAAATTTCACGATGGATACTGATTGCTATACAAGCGGTAACCCAAAAACACAAATATGGTCATAAATGCATTTAACGGTCATTCTGATTTTAATGCCCGCTATAGGAGCACCCTACTACGGCCCTCTTTCACTCAGGGCCGTCCTGGGTGCTTTATGGACTGTTTGACAAGTGCTGGAGGAGGAAATAGAGCCGTGCACCTGGTGATTGAAACCGTGCATCTGGTAACCCAAAAACACAAATATGGTCATAAATGCATTTAACGGTCATTCTGATTTTAATGCCCGCTATAGGAGCACCCTACTACGGCCCTCTTTCACTCAGGGCCGTCCTGGGTGCTTTATGGACTGTTTGACAAGTGCTGGAGGAGGAAATAGAGCCGTGCACCTGGTGATTGAAACCGTGCACCTGGTGATTGAAAACGTGCATCTGGTAACCCAAAAATTCAAATATGGTCCTAAATGCATTTAAGGGTCATTCTGATATTAATGCCCGCTATGGAAACACCCTACTACGGCCCTCTCTCTGTCGGGGGCGACCTGAGTGCATTATGGACACTTTGAAATTTCACGATGGATACTGATTGCTATACAAGCGGTAACCCAAAAACACAAATATGGTCATAAATGCATTTAACGGTCATTCTGATTTTAATGCCCGCTATAGGAGCACCCTACTACGGCCCTCTTTCACTCAGGGCCGTCCTGGGTGCTTTATGGACTGTTTGACAAGTGCTGGAGGAGGAAATAGAGCCGTGCACCTGGTGATTGAAACCGTGCATCTGGTAACCCAAAAACACAAATATGGTCATAAATGCATTTAACGGTCATTCTGATTTTAATGCCCGCTATAGGAGCACCCTACTACGGCCCTCTTTCACTCAGGGCCGTCCTGGGTGCTTTATGGACTGTTTGACAAGTGCTGGAGGAGGAAATAGAGCCGTGCACCTGGTGATTGAAACCGTGCACCTGGTGATTGAAAACGTGCATCTGGTAACCCAAAAATTCAAATATGGTCCTAAATGCATTTAAGGGTCATTCTGATATTAATGCCCGCTATGGAAACACCCTACTACGGCCCTCTCTCTGTCGGGGGCGACCTGAGTGCATTATGGACACTTTGAAATTTCACGATGGATACTGATTGCTATACAAGCGGTAACCCAAAAACACAAATATGGTCATAAATGCATTTAACGGTCATTCTGATTTTAATGCCCGCTATAGGAGCACCCTACTACGGCCCTCTTTCACTCAGGGCCGTCCTGGGTGCTTTATGGACTGTTTGACAAGTGCTGGAGGAGGAAATAGAGCCGTGCACCTGGTGATTGAAACCGTGCATCTGGTAACCCAAAAACACAAATATGGTCATAAATGCATTTAACGGTCATTCTGATTTTAATGCCCGCTATAGGAGCACCCTACTACGGCCCTCTTTCACTCAGGGCCGTCCTGGGTGCTTTATGGACTGTTTGACAAGTGCTGGAGGAGGAAATAGAGCCGTGCACCTGGTGATTGAAACCGTGCATCTGGTAACCCAAAAACACAAATATGGTCATAAATGCATTTAACGGTCATTCTGATTTTAATGCCCGCTATAGGAGCACCCTACTACGGCCCTCTTTCACTCAGGGCCGTCCTGGGTGCTTTATGGACTGTTTGACAAGTGCTGGAGGAGGAAATAGAGCCGTGCACCTGGTGATTGAAACCGTGCATCTGGTAACCCAAAAACACAAATATGGTCATAAATGCATTTAACGGTCATTCTGATTTTAATGCCCGCTATAGGAGCACCCTACTACGGCCCTCTTTCACTCAGGGCCGTCCTGGGTGCTTTATGGACTGTTTGACAAGTGCTGGAGGAGGAAATAGAGCCGTGCACCTGGTGATTGAAACCGTGCACCTGGTGATTGAAAACGTGCATCTGGTAACCCAAAAATTCAAATATGGTCCTAAATGCATTTAAGGGTCATTCTGATATTAATGCCCGCTATGGAAACACCCTACTACGGCCCTCTCTCTGTCGGGGGCGACCTGAGTGCATTATGGACACTTTGAAATTTCACGATGGATACTGATTGCTATACAAGCGGTAACCCAAAAACACAAATATGGTCATAAATGCATTTAACGGTCATTCTGATTTTAATGCCCGCTATAGGAGCACCCTACTACGGCCCTCTTTCACTCAGGGCCGTCCTGGGTGCTTTATGGACTGTTTGACAAGTGCTGGAGGAGGAAATAGAGCCGTGCACCTGGTGATTGAAACCGTGCATCTGGTAACCCAAAAACACAAATATGGTCATAAATGCATTTAACGGTCATTCTGATTTTAATGCCCGCTATAGGAGCACCCTACTACGGCCCTCTTTCACTCAGGGCCGTCCTGGGTGCTTTATGGACTGTTTGACAAGTGCTGGAGGAGGAAATAGAGCCGTGCACCTGGTGATTGAAACCGTGCACCTGGTGATTGAAAACGTGCATCTGGTAACCCAAAAATTCAAATATGGTCCTAAATGCATTTAAGGGTCATTCTGATATTAATGCCCGCTATGGAAACACCCTACTACGGCCCTCTCTCTGTCGGGGGCGACCTGAGTGCATTATGGACACTTTGAAATTTCACGATGGATACTGATTGCTATACAAGCGGTAACCCAAAAACACAAATATGGTCATAAATGCATTTAACGGTCATTCTGATTTTAATGCCCGCTATAGGAGCACCCTACTACGGCCCTCTTTCACTCAGGGCCGTCCTGGGTGCTTTATGGACTGTTTGACAAGTGCTGGAGGAGGAAATAGAGCCGTGCACCTGGTGATTGAAACCGTGCATCTGGTAACCCAAAAACACAAATATGGTCATAAATGCATTTAACGGTCATTCTGATTTTAATGCCCGCTATAGGAGCACCCTACTACGGCCCTCTTTCACTCAGGGCCGTCCTGGGTGCTTTATGGACTGTTTGACAAGTGCTGGAGGAGGAAATAGAGCCGTGCACCTGGTGATTGAAACCGTGCACCTGGTGATTGAAAACGTGCATCTGGTAACCCAAAAATTCAAATATGGTCCTAAATGCATTTAAGGGTCATTCTGATATTAATGCCCGCTATGGAAACACCCTACTACGGCCCTCTCTCTGTCGGGGGCGACCTGAGTGCATTATGGACACTTTGAAATTTCACGATGGATACTGATTGCTATACAAGCGGTAACCCAAAAACACAAATATGGTCATAAATGCATTTAACGGTCATTCTGATTTTAATGCCCGCTATAGGAGCACCCTACTACGGCCCTCTTTCACTCAGGGCCGTCCTGGGTGCTTTATGGACTGTTTGACAAGTGCTGGAGGAGGAAATAGAGCCGTGCACCTGGTGATTGAAACCGTGCATCTGGTAACCCAAAAACACAAATATGGTCATAAATGCATTTAACGGTCATTCTGATTTTAATGCCCGCTATAGGAGCACCCTACTACGGCCCTCTTTCACTCAGGGCCGTCCTGGGTGCTTTATGGACTGTTTGACAAGTGCTGGAGGAGGAAATAGAGCCGTGCACCTGGTGATTGAAACCGTGCATCTGGTAACCCAAAAACACAAATATGGTCATAAATGCATTTAACGGTCATTCTGATTTTAATGCCCGCTATAGGAGCACCCTACTACGGCCCTCTTTCACTCAGGGCCGTCCTGGGTGCTTTATGGACTGTTTGACAAGTGCTGGAGGAGGAAATAGAGCCGTGCACCTGGTGATTGAAACCGTGCACCTGGTGATTGAAAACGTGCATCTGGTAACCCAAAAATTCAAATATGGTCCTAAATGCATTTAAGGGTCATTCTGATATTAATGCCCGCTATGGAAACACCCTACTACGGCCCTCTCTCTGTCGGGGGCGACCTGAGTGCATTATGGACACTTTGAAATTTCACGATGGATACTGATTGCTATACAAGCGGTAACCCAAAAACACAAATATGGTCATAAATGCATTTAACGGTCATTCTGATTTTAATGCCCGCTATAGGAGCACCCTACTACGGCCCTCTTTCACTCAGGGCCGTCCTGGGTGCTTTATGGACTGTTTGACAAGTGCTGGAGGAGGAAATAGAGCCGTGCACCTGGTGATTGAAACCGTGCATCTGGTAACCCAAAAACACAAATATGGTCATAAATGCATTTAACGGTCATTCTGATTTTAATGCCCGCTATAGGAGCACCCTACTACGGCCCTCTTTCACTCAGGGCCGTCCTGGGTGCTTTATGGACTGTTTGACAAGTGCTGGAGGAGGAAATAGAGCCGTGCACCTGGTGATTGAAACCGTGCACCTGGTGATTGAAAACGTGCATCTGGTAACCCAAAAATTCAAATATGGTCCTAAATGCATTTAAGGGTCATTCTGATATTAATGCCCGCTATGGAAACACCCTACTACGGCCCTCTCTCTGTCGGGGGCGACCTGAGTGCATTATGGACACTTTGAAATTTCACGATGGATACTGATTGCTATACAAGCGGTAACCCAAAAACACAAATATGGTCATAAATGCATTTAACGGTCATTCTGATTTTAATGCCCGCTATAGGAGCACCCTACTACGGCCCTCTTTCACTCAGGGCCGTCCTGGGTGCTTTATGGACTGTTTGACAAGTGCTGGAGGAGGAAATAGAGCCGTGCACCTGGTGATTGAAACCGTGCATCTGGTAACCCAAAAACACAAATATGGTCATAAATGCATTTAACGGTCATTCTGATTTTAATGCCCGCTATAGGAGCACCCTACTACGGCCCTCTTTCACTCAGGGCCGTCCTGGGTGCTTTATGGACTGTTTGACAAGTGCTGGAGGAGGAAATAGAGCCGTGCACCTGGTGATTGAAACCGTGCATCTGGTAACCCAAAAACACAAATATGGTCATAAATGCATTTAACGGTCATTCTGATTTTAATGCCCGCTATAGGAGCACCCTACTACGGCCCTCTTTCACTCAGGGCCGTCCTGGGTGCTTTATGGACTGTTTGACAAGTGCTGGAGGAGGAAATAGAGCCGTGCACCTGGTGATTGAAACCGTGCACCTGGTGATTGAAAACGTGCATCTGGTAACCCAAAAATTCAAATATGGTCCTAAATGCATTTAAGGGTCATTCTGATATTAATGCCCGCTATGGAAACACCCTACTACGGCCCTCTCTCTGTCGGGGGCGACCTGAGTGCATTATGGACACTTTGAAATTTCACGATGGATACTGATTGCTATACAAGCGGTAACCCAAAAACACAAATATGGTCATAAATGCATTTAACGGTCATTCTGATTTTAATGCCCGCTATAGGAGCACCCTACTACGGCCCTCTTTCACTCAGGGCCGTCCTGGGTGCTTTATGGACTGTTTGACAAGTGCTGGAGGAGGAAATAGAGCCGTGCACCTGGTGATTGAAACCGTGCATCTGGTAACCCAAAAACACAAATATGGTCATAAATGCATTTAACGGTCATTCTGATTTTAATGCCCGCTATAGGAGCACCCTACTACGGCCCTCTTTCACTCAGGGCCGTCCTGGGTGCTTTATGGACTGTTTGACAAGTGCTGGAGGAGGAAATAGAGCCGTGCACCTGGTGATTGAAACCGTGCACCTGGTGATTGAAAACGTGCATCTGGTAACCCAAAAATTCAAATATGGTCCTAAATGCATTTAAGGGTCATTCTGATATTAATGCCCGCTATGGAAACACCCTACTACGGCCCTCTCTCTGTCGGGGGCGACCTGAGTGCATTATGGACACTTTGAAATTTCACGATGGATACTGATTGCTATACAAGCGGTAACCCAAAAACACAAATATGGTCATAAATGCATTTAACGGTCATTCTGATTTTAATGCCCGCTATAGGAGCACCCTACTACGGCCCTCTTTCACTCAGGGCCGTCCTGGGTGCTTTATGGACTGTTTGACAAGTGCTGGAGGAGGAAATAGAGCCGTGCACCTGGTGATTGAAACCGTGCATCTGGTAACCCAAAAACACAAATATGGTCATAAATGCATTTAACGGTCATTCTGATTTTAATGCCCGCTATAGGAGCACCCTACTACGGCCCTCTTTCACTCAGGGCCGTCCTGGGTGCTTTATGGACTGTTTGACAAGTGCTGGAGGAGGAAATAGAGCCGTGCACCTGGTGATTGAAACCGTGCATCTGGTAACCCAAAAACACAAATATGGTCATAAATGCATTTAACGGTCATTCTGATTTTAATGCCCGCTATAGGAGCACCCTACTACGGCCCTCTTTCACTCAGGGCCGTCCTGGGTGCTTTATGGACTGTTTGACAAGTGCTGGAGGAGGAAATAGAGCCGTGCACCTGGTGATTGAAACCGTGCACCTGGTGATTGAAAACGTGCATCTGGTAACCCAAAAATTCAAATATGGTCCTAAATGCATTTAAGGGTCATTCTGATATTAATGCCCGCTATGGAAACACCCTACTACGGCCCTCTCTCTGTCGGGGGCGACCTGAGTGCATTATGGACACTTTGAAATTTCACGATGGATACTGATTGCTATACAAGCGGTAACCCAAAAACACAAATATGGTCATAAATGCATTTAACGGTCATTCTGATTTTAATGCCCGCTATAGGAGCACCCTACTACGGCCCTCTTTCACTCAGGGCCGTCCTGGGTGCTTTATGGACTGTTTGACAAGTGCTGGAGGAGGAAATAGAGCCGTGCACCTGGTGATTGAAACCGTGCATCTGGTAACCCAAAAACACAAATATGGTCATAAATGCATTTAACGGTCATTCTGATTTTAATGCCCGCTATAGGAGCACCCTACTACGGCCCTCTTTCACTCAGGGCCGTCCTGGGTGCTTTATGGACTGTTTGACAAGTGCTGGAGGAGGAAATAGAGCCGTGCACCTGGTGATTGAAACCGTGCACCTGGTGATTGAAAACGTGCATCTGGTAACCCAAAAATTCAAATATGGTCCTAAATGCATTTAAGGGTCATTCTGATATTAATGCCCGCTATGGAAACACCCTACTACGGCCCTCTCTCTGTCGGGGGCGACCTGAGTGCATTATGGACACTTTGAAATTTCACGATGGATACTGATTGCTATACAAGCGGTAACCCAAAAACACAAATATGGTCATAAATGCATTTAACGGTCATTCTGATTTTAATGCCCGCTATAGGAGCACCCTACTACGGCCCTCTTTCACTCAGGGCCGTCCTGGGTGCTTTATGGACTGTTTGACAAGTGCTGGAGGAGGAAATAGAGCCGTGCACCTGGTGATTGAAACCGTGCATCTGGTAACCCAAAAACACAAATATGGTCATAAATGCATTTAACGGTCATTCTGATTTTAATGCCCGCTATAGGAGCACCCTACTACGGCCCTCTTTCACTCAGGGCCGTCCTGGGTGCTTTATGGACTGTTTGACAAGTGCTGGAGGAGGAAATAGAGCCGTGCACCTGGTGATTGAAACCGTGCATCTGGTAACCCAAAAACACAAATATGGTCATAAATGCATTTAACGGTCATTCTGATTTTAATGCCCGCTATAGGAGCACCCTACTACGGCCCTCTTTCACTCAGGGCCGTCCTGGGTGCTTTATGGACTGTTTGACAAGTGCTGGAGGAGGAAATAGAGCCGTGCACCTGGTGATTGAAACCGTGCACCTGGTGATTGAAAACGTGCATCTGGTAACCCAAAAATTCAAATATGGTCCTAAATGCATTTAAGGGTCATTCTGATATTAATGCCCGCTATGGAAACACCCTACTACGGCCCTCTCTCTGTCGGGGGCGACCTGAGTGCATTATGGACACTTTGAAATTTCACGATGGATACTGATTGCTATACAAGCGGTAACCCAAAAACACAAATATGGTCATAAATGCATTTAACGGTCATTCTGATTTTAATGCCCGCTATAGGAGCACCCTACTACGGCCCTCTTTCACTCAGGGCCGTCCTGGGTGCTTTATGGACTGTTTGACAAGTGCTGGAGGAGGAAATAGAGCCGTGCACCTGGTGATTGAAACCGTGCATCTGGTAACCCAAAAACACAAATATGGTCATAAATGCATTTAACGGTCATTCTGATTTTAATGCCCGCTATAGGAGCACCCTACTACGGCCCTCTTTCACTCAGGGCCGTCCTGGGTGCTTTATGGACTGTTTGACAAGTGCTGGAGGAGGAAATAGAGCCGTGCACCTGGTGATTGAAACCGTGCACCTGGTGATTGAAAACGTGCATCTGGTAACCCAAAAATTCAAATATGGTCCTAAATGCATTTAAGGGTCATTCTGATATTAATGCCCGCTATGGAAACACCCTACTACGGCCCTCTCTCTGTCGGGGGCGACCTGAGTGCATTATGGACACTTTGAAATTTCACGATGGATACTGATTGCTATACAAGCGGTAACCCAAAAACACAAATATGGTCATAAATGCATTTAACGGTCATTCTGATTTTAATGCCCGCTATAGGAGCACCCTACTACGGCCCTCTTTCACTCAGGGCCGTCCTGGGTGCTTTATGGACTGTTTGACAAGTGCTGGAGGAGGAAATAGAGCCGTGCACCTGGTGATTGAAACCGTGCATCTGGTAACCCAAAAACACAAATATGGTCATAAATGCATTTAACGGTCATTCTGATTTTAATGCCCGCTATAGGAGCACCCTACTACGGCCCTCTTTCACTCAGGGCCGTCCTGGGTGCTTTATGGACTGTTTGACAAGTGCTGGAGGAGGAAATAGAGCCGTGCACCTGGTGATTGAAACCGTGCATCTGGTAACCCAAAAACACAAATATGGTCATAAATGCATTTAACGGTCATTCTGATTTTAATGCCCGCTATAGGAGCACCCTACTACGGCCCTCTTTCACTCAGGGCCGTCCTGGGTGCTTTATGGACTGTTTGACAAGTGCTGGAGGAGGAAATAGAGCCGTGCACCTGGTGATTGAAACCGTGCACCTGGTGATTGAAAACGTGCATCTGGTAACCCAAAAATTCAAATATGGTCCTAAATGCATTTAAGGGTCATTCTGATATTAATGCCCGCTATGGAAACACCCTACTACGGCCCTCTCTCTGTCGGGGGCGACCTGAGTGCATTATGGACACTTTGAAATTTCACGATGGATACTGATTGCTATACAAGCGGTAACCCAAAAACACAAATATGGTCATAAATGCATTTAACGGTCATTCTGATTTTAATGCCCGCTATAGGAGCACCCTACTACGGCCCTCTTTCACTCAGGGCCGTCCTGGGTGCTTTATGGACTGTTTGACAAGTGCTGGAGGAGGAAATAGAGCCGTGCACCTGGTGATTGAAACCGTGCATCTGGTAACCCAAAAACACAAATATGGTCATAAATGCATTTAACGGTCATTCTGATTTTAATGCCCGCTATAGGAGCACCCTACTACGGCCCTCTTTCACTCAGGGCCGTCCTGGGTGCTTTATGGACTGTTTGACAAGTGCTGGAGGAGGAAATAGAGCCGTGCACCTGGTGATTGAAACCGTGCATCTGGTAACCCAAAAACACAAATATGGTCATAAATGCATTTAACGGTCATTCTGATTTTAATGCCCGCTATAGGAGCACCCTACTACGGCCCTCTTTCACTCAGGGCCGTCCTGGGTGCTTTATGGACTGTTTGACAAGTGCTGGAGGAGGAAATAGAGCCGTGCACCTGGTGATTGAAACCGTGCACCTGGTGATTGAAAACGTGCATCTGGTAACCCAAAAATTCAAATATGGTCCTAAATGCATTTAAGGGTCATTCTGATATTAATGCCCGCTATGGAAACACCCTACTACGGCCCTCTCTCTGTCGGGGGCGACCTGAGTGCATTATGGACACTTTGAAATTTCACGATGGATACTGATTGCTATACAAGCGGTAACCCAAAAACACAAATATGGTCATAAATGCATTTAACGGTCATTCTGATTTTAATGCCCGCTATAGGAGCACCCTACTACGGCCCTCTTTCACTCAGGGCCGTCCTGGGTGCTTTATGGACTGTTTGACAAGTGCTGGAGGAGGAAATAGAGCCGTGCACCTGGTGATTGAAACCGTGCATCTGGTAACCCAAAAACACAAATATGGTCATAAATGCATTTAACGGTCATTCTGATTTTAATGCCCGCTATAGGAGCACCCTACTACGGCCCTCTTTCACTCAGGGCCGTCCTGGGTGCTTTATGGACTGTTTGACAAGTGCTGGAGGAGGAAATAGAGCCGTGCACCTGGTGATTGAAACCGTGCACCTGGTGATTGAAAACGTGCATCTGGTAACCCAAAAATTCAAATATGGTCCTAAATGCATTTAAGGGTCATTCTGATATTAATGCCCGCTATGGAAACACCCTACTACGGCCCTCTCTCTGTCGGGGGCGACCTGAGTGCATTATGGACACTTTGAAATTTCACGATGGATACTGATTGCTATACAAGCGGTAACCCAAAAACACAAATATGGTCATAAATGCATTTAACGGTCATTCTGATTTTAATGCCCGCTATAGGAGCACCCTACTACGGCCCTCTTTCACTCAGGGCCGTCCTGGGTGCTTTATGGACTGTTTGACAAGTGCTGGAGGAGGAAATAGAGCCGTGCACCTGGTGATTGAAACCGTGCATCTGGTAACCCAAAAACACAAATATGGTCATAAATGCATTTAACGGTCATTCTGATTTTAATGCCCGCTATAGGAGCACCCTACTACGGCCCTCTTTCACTCAGGGCCGTCCTGGGTGCTTTATGGACTGTTTGACAAGTGCTGGAGGAGGAAATAGAGCCGTGCACCTGGTGATTGAAACCGTGCACCTGGTGATTGAAAACGTGCATCTGGTAACCCAAAAATTCAAATATGGTCCTAAATGCATTTAAGGGTCATTCTGATATTAATGCCCGCTATGGAAACACCCTACTACGGCCCTCTCTCTGTCGGGGGCGACCTGAGTGCATTATGGACACTTTGAAATTTCACGATGGATACTGATTGCTATACAAGCGGTAACCCAAAAACACAAATATGGTCATAAATGCATTTAACGGTCATTCTGATTTTAATGCCCGCTATAGGAGCACCCTACTACGGCCCTCTTTCACTCAGGGCCGTCCTGGGTGCTTTATGGACTGTTTGACAAGTGCTGGAGGAGGAAATAGAGCCGTGCACCTGGTGATTGAAACCGTGCATCTGGTAACCCAAAAACACAAATATGGTCATAAATGCATTTAACGGTCATTCTGATTTTAATGCCCGCTATAGGAGCACCCTACTACGGCCCTCTTTCACTCAGGGCCGTCCTGGGTGCTTTATGGACTGTTTGACAAGTGCTGGAGGAGGAAATAGAGCCGTGCACCTGGTGATTGAAACCGTGCATCTGGTAACCCAAAAACACAAATATGGTCATAAATGCATTTAACGGTCATTCTGATTTTAATGCCCGCTATAGGAGCACCCTACTACGGCCCTCTTTCACTCAGGGCCGTCCTGGGTGCTTTATGGACTGTTTGACAAGTGCTGGAGGAGGAAATAGAGCCGTGCACCTGGTGATTGAAACCGTGCATCTGGTAACCCAAAAACACAAATATGGTCATAAATGCATTTAACGGTCATTCTGATTTTAATGCCCGCTATAGGAGCACCCTACTACGGCCCTCTTTCACTCAGGGCCGTCCTGGGTGCTTTATGGACTGTTTGACAAGTGCTGGAGGAGGAAATAGAGCCGTGCACCTGGTGATTGAAACCGTGCACCTGGTGATTGAAAACGTGCATCTGGTAACCCAAAAATTCAAATATGGTCCTAAATGCATTTAAGGGTCATTCTGATATTAATGCCCGCTATGGAAACACCCTACTACGGCCCTCTCTCTGTCGGGGGCGACCTGAGTGCATTATGGACACTTTGAAATTTCACGATGGATACTGATTGCTATACAAGCGGTAACCCAAAAACACAAATATGGTCATAAATGCATTTAACGGTCATTCTGATTTTAATGCCCGCTATAGGAGCACCCTACTACGGCCCTCTTTCACTCAGGGCCGTCCTGGGTGCTTTATGGACTGTTTGACAAGTGCTGGAGGAGGAAATAGAGCCGTGCACCTGGTGATTGAAACCGTGCATCTGGTAACCCAAAAACACAAATATGGTCATAAATGCATTTAACGGTCATTCTGATTTTAATGCCCGCTATAGGAGCACCCTACTACGGCCCTCTTTCACTCAGGGCCGTCCTGGGTGCTTTATGGACTGTTTGACAAGTGCTGGAGGAGGAAATAGAGCCGTGCACCTGGTGATTGAAACCGTGCACCTGGTGATTGAAAACGTGCATCTGGTAACCCAAAAATTCAAATATGGTCCTAAATGCATTTAAGGGTCATTCTGATATTAATGCCCGCTATGGAAACACCCTACTACGGCCCTCTCTCTGTCGGGGGCGACCTGAGTGCATTATGGACACTTTGAAATTTCACGATGGATACTGATTGCTATACAAGCGGTAACCCAAAAACACAAATATGGTCATAAATGCATTTAACGGTCATTCTGATTTTAATGCCCGCTATAGGAGCACCCTACTACGGCCCTCTTTCACTCAGGGCCGTCCTGGGTGCTTTATGGACTGTTTGACAAGTGCTGGAGGAGGAAATAGAGCCGTGCACCTGGTGATTGAAACCGTGCATCTGGTAACCCAAAAACACAAATATGGTCATAAATGCATTTAACGGTCATTCTGATTTTAATGCCCGCTATAGGAGCACCCTACTACGGCCCTCTTTCACTCAGGGCCGTCCTGGGTGCTTTATGGACTGTTTGACAAGTGCTGGAGGAGGAAATAGAGCCGTGCACCTGGTGATTGAAACCGTGCATCTGGTAACCCAAAAACACAAATATGGTCATAAATGCATTTAACGGTCATTCTGATTTTAATGCCCGCTATAGGAGCACCCTACTACGGCCCTCTTTCACTCAGGGCCGTCCTGGGTGCTTTATGGACTGTTTGACAAGTGCTGGAGGAGGAAATAGAGCCGTGCACCTGGTGATTGAAACCGTGCACCTGGTGATTGAAAACGTGCATCTGGTAACCCAAAAATTCAAATATGGTCCTAAATGCATTTAAGGGTCATTCTGATATTAATGCCCGCTATGGAAACACCCTACTACGGCCCTCTCTCTGTCGGGGGCGACCTGAGTGCATTATGGACACTTTGAAATTTCACGATGGATACTGATTGCTATACAAGCGGTAACCCAAAAACACAAATATGGTCATAAATGCATTTAACGGTCATTCTGATTTTAATGCCCGCTATAGGAGCACCCTACTACGGCCCTCTTTCACTCAGGGCCGTCCTGGGTGCTTTATGGACTGTTTGACAAGTGCTGGAGGAGGAAATAGAGCCGTGCACCTGGTGATTGAAACCGTGCATCTGGTAACCCAAAAACACAAATATGGTCATAAATGCATTTAACGGTCATTCTGATTTTAATGCCCGCTATAGGAGCACCCTACTACGGCCCTCTTTCACTCAGGGCCGTCCTGGGTGCTTTATGGACTGTTTGACAAGTGCTGGAGGAGGAAATAGAGCCGTGCACCTGGTGATTGAAACCGTGCACCTGGTGATTGAAAACGTGCATCTGGTAACCCAAAAATTCAAATATGGTCCTAAATGCATTTAAGGGTCATTCTGATATTAATGCCCGCTATGGAAACACCCTACTACGGCCCTCTCTCTGTCGGGGGCGACCTGAGTGCATTATGGACACTTTGAAATTTCACGATGGATACTGATTGCTATACAAGCGGTAACCCAAAAACACAAATATGGTCATAAATGCATTTAACGGTCATTCTGATTTTAATGCCCGCTATAGGAGCACCCTACTACGGCCCTCTTTCACTCAGGGCCGTCCTGGGTGCTTTATGGACTGTTTGACAAGTGCTGGAGGAGGAAATAGAGCCGTGCACCTGGTGATTGAAACCGTGCGTGCATCTGGTAACCCAAAAACACAAATATGGTCATAAATGCATTTAACGGTCATTCTGATTTTAATGCCCGCTATGGAGCACCCTACTACGGCCCTCTTTCACTCAGGGCCGTCCTGGGTGCTTTATGGACTGTTTGAAATTTCAGGAGGATACTGATTGTATACAAGCGGTAACCCAAAAACACAAATATGGTCATAAATGCATTTAACGGTCATTCTGATTTTAATGCCCGCTATAGGAGCACCCTACTACGGCCCTCTTTCACTCAGGGCCGTCCTGGGTGCTTTATGGACTGTTTGACAAGTGCTGGAGGAGGAAATAGAGCCGTGCACCTGGTGATTGAAACCGTGCACCTGGTGATTGAAAACGTGCATCTGGTAACCCAAAAATTCAAATATGGTCCTAAATGCATTTAAGGGTCATTCTGATATTAATGCCCGCTATGGAAACACCCTACTACGGCCCTCTCTCTGTCGGGGGCGACCTGAGTGCATTATGGACACTTTGAAATTTCACGATGGATACTGATTGCTATACAAGCGGTAACCCAAAAACACAAATATGGTCATAAATGCATTTAACGGTCATTCTGATTTTAATGCCCGCTATAGGAGCACCCTACTACGGCCCTCTTTCACTCAGGGCCGTCCTGGGTGCTTTATGGACTGTTTGACAAGTGCTGGAGGAGGAAATAGAGCCGTGCACCTGGTGATTGAAACCGTGCATCTGGTAACCCAAAAACACAAATATGGTCATAAATGCATTTAACGGTCATTCTGATTTTAATGCCCGCTATAGGAGCACCCTACTACGGCCCTCTTTCACTCAGGGCCGTCCTGGGTGCTTTATGGACTGTTTGACAAGTGCTGGAGGAGGAAATAGAGCCGTGCACCTGGTGATTGAAACCGTGCACCTGGTGATTGAAAACGTGCATCTGGTAACCCAAAAATTCAAATATGGTCCTAAATGCATTTAAGGGTCATTCTGATATTAATGCCCGCTATGGAAACACCCTACTACGGCCCTCTCTCTGTCGGGGGCGACCTGAGTGCATTATGGACACTTTGAAATTTCACGATGGATACTGATTGCTATACAAGCGGTAACCCAAAAACACAAATATGGTCATAAATGCATTTAACGGTCATTCTGATTTTAATGCCCGCTATAGGAGCACCCTACTACGGCCCTCTTTCACTCAGGGCCGTCCTGGGTGCTTTATGGACTGTTTGACAAGTGCTGGAGGAGGAAATAGAGCCGTGCACCTGGTGATTGAAACCGTGCATCTGGTAACCCAAAAACACAAATATGGTCATAAATGCATTTAACGGTCATTCTGATTTTAATGCCCGCTATAGGAGCACCCTACTACGGCCCTCTTTCACTCAGGGCCGTCCTGGGTGCTTTATGGACTGTTTGACAAGTGCTGGAGGAGGAAATAGAGCCGTGCACCTGGTGATTGAAACCGTGCACCTGGTGATTGAAAACGTGCATCTGGTAACCCAAAAATTCAAATATGGTCCTAAATGCATTTAAGGGTCATTCTGATATTAATGCCCGCTATGGAAACACCCTACTACGGCCCTCTCTCTGTCGGGGGCGACCTGAGTGCATTATGGACACTTTGAAATTTCACGATGGATACTGATTGCTATACAAGCGGTAACCCAAAAACACAAATATGGTCATAAATGCATTTAACGGTCATTCTGATTTTAATGCCCGCTATAGGAGCACCCTACTACGGCCCTCTTTCACTCAGGGCCGTCCTGGGTGCTTTATGGACTGTTTGACAAGTGCTGGAGGAGGAAATAGAGCCGTGCACCTGGTGATTGAAACCGTGCATCTGGTAACCCAAAAACACAAATATGGTCATAAATGCATTTAACGGTCATTCTGATTTTAATGCCCGCTATAGGAGCACCCTACTACGGCCCTCTTTCACTCAGGGCCGTCCTGGGTGCTTTATGGACTGTTTGACAAGTGCTGGAGGAGGAAATAGAGCCGTGCACCTGGTGATTGAAACCGTGCATCTGGTAACCCAAAAACACAAATATGGTCATAAATGCATTTAACGGTCATTCTGATTTTAATGCCCGCTATAGGAGCACCCTACTACGGCCCTCTTTCACTCAGGGCCGTCCTGGGTGCTTTATGGACTGTTTGACAAGTGCTGGAGGAGGAAATAGAGCCGTGCACCTGGTGATTGAAACCGTGCACCTGGTGATTGAAAACGTGCATCTGGTAACCCAAAAATTCAAATATGGTCCTAAATGCATTTAAGGGTCATTCTGATATTAATGCCCGCTATGGAAACACCCTACTACGGCCCTCTCTCTGTCGGGGGCGACCTGAGTGCATTATGGACACTTTGAAATTTCACGATGGATACTGATTGCTATACAAGCGGTAACCCAAAAACACAAATATGGTCATAAATGCATTTAACGGTCATTCTGATTTTAATGCCCGCTATAGGAGCACCCTACTACGGCCCTCTTTCACTCAGGGCCGTCCTGGGTGCTTTATGGACTGTTTGACAAGTGCTGGAGGAGGAAATAGAGCCGTGCACCTGGTGATTGAAACCGTGCATCTGGTAACCCAAAAACACAAATATGGTCATAAATGCATTTAACGGTCATTCTGATTTTAATGCCCGCTATAGGAGCACCCTACTACGGCCCTCTTTCACTCAGGGCCGTCCTGGGTGCTTTATGGACTGTTTGACAAGTGCTGGAGGAGGAAATAGAGCCGTGCACCTGGTGATTGAAACCGTGCATCTGGTAACCCAAAAACACAAATATGGTCATAAATGCATTTAACGGTCATTCTGATTTTAATGCCCGCTATAGGAGCACCCTACTACGGCCCTCTTTCACTCAGGGCCGTCCTGGGTGCTTTATGGACTGTTTGACAAGTGCTGGAGGAGGAAATAGAGCCGTGCACCTGGTGATTGAAACCGTGCACCTGGTGATTGAAAACGTGCATCTGGTAACCCAAAAATTCAAATATGGTCCTAAATGCATTTAAGGGTCATTCTGATATTAATGCCCGCTATGGAAACACCCTACTACGGCCCTCTCTCTGTCGGGGGCGACCTGAGTGCATTATGGACACTTTGAAATTTCACGATGGATACTGATTGCTATACAAGCGGTAACCCAAAAACACAAATATGGTCATAAATGCATTTAACGGTCATTCTGATTTTAATGCCCGCTATAGGAGCACCCTACTACGGCCCTCTTTCACTCAGGGCCGTCCTGGGTGCTTTATGGACTGTTTGACAAGTGCTGGAGGAGGAAATAGAGCCGTGCACCTGGTGATTGAAACCGTGCATCTGGTAACCCAAAAACACAAATATGGTCATAAATGCATTTAACGGTCATTCTGATTTTAATGCCCGCTATAGGAGCACCCTACTACGGCCCTCTTTCACTCAGGGCCGTCCTGGGTGCTTTATGGACTGTTTGACAAGTGCTGGAGGAGGAAATAGAGCCGTGCACCTGGTGATTGAAACCGTGCATCTGGTAACCCAAAAACACAAATATGGTCATAAATGCATTTAACGGTCATTCTGATTTTAATGCCCGCTATAGGAGCACCCTACTACGGCCCTCTTTCACTCAGGGCCGTCCTGGGTGCTTTATGGACTGTTTGACAAGTGCTGGAGGAGGAAATAGAGCCGTGCACCTGGTGATTGAAACCGTGCACCTGGTGATTGAAAACGTGCATCTGGTAACCCAAAAATTCAAATATGGTCCTAAATGCATTTAAGGGTCATTCTGATATTAATGCCCGCTATGGAAACACCCTACTACGGCCCTCTCTCTGTCGGGGGCGACCTGAGTGCATTATGGACACTTTGAAATTTCACGATGGATACTGATTGCTATACAAGCGGTAACCCAAAAACACAAATATGGTCATAAATGCATTTAACGGTCATTCTGATTTTAATGCCCGCTATAGGAGCACCCTACTACGGCCCTCTTTCACTCAGGGCCGTCCTGGGTGCTTTATGGACTGTTTGACAAGTGCTGGAGGAGGAAATAGAGCCGTGCACCTGGTGATTGAAACCGTGCATCTGGTAACCCAAAAACACAAATATGGTCATAAATGCATTTAACGGTCATTCTGATTTTAATGCCCGCTATAGGAGCACCCTACTACGGCCCTCTTTCACTCAGGGCCGTCCTGGGTGCTTTATGGACTGTTTGACAAGTGCTGGAGGAGGAAATAGAGCCGTGCACCTGGTGATTGAAACCGTGCATCTGGTAACCCAAAAACACAAATATGGTCATAAATGCATTTAACGGTCATTCTGATTTTAATGCCCGCTATAGGAGCACCCTACTACGGCCCTCTTTCACTCAGGGCCGTCCTGGGTGCTTTATGGACTGTTTGACAAGTGCTGGAGGAGGAAATAGAGCCGTGCACCTGGTGATTGAAACCGTGCACCTGGTGATTGAAAACGTGCATCTGGTAACCCAAAAATTCAAATATGGTCCTAAATGCATTTAAGGGTCATTCTGATATTAATGCCCGCTATGGAAACACCCTACTACGGCCCTCTCTCTGTCGGGGGCGACCTGAGTGCATTATGGACACTTTGAAATTTCACGATGGATACTGATTGCTATACAAGCGGTAACCCAAAAACACAAATATGGTCATAAATGCATTTAACGGTCATTCTGATTTTAATGCCCGCTATAGGAGCACCCTACTACGGCCCTCTTTCACTCAGGGCCGTCCTGGGTGCTTTATGGACTGTTTGACAAGTGCTGGAGGAGGAAATAGAGCCGTGCACCTGGTGATTGAAACCGTGCATCTGGTAACCCAAAAACACAAATATGGTCATAAATGCATTTAACGGTCATTCTGATTTTAATGCCCGCTATAGGAGCACCCTACTACGGCCCTCTTTCACTCAGGGCCGTCCTGGGTGCTTTATGGACTGTTTGACAAGTGCTGGAGGAGGAAATAGAGCCGTGCACCTGGTGATTGAAACCGTGCACCTGGTGATTGAAAACGTGCATCTGGTAACCCAAAAATTCAAATATGGTCCTAAATGCATTTAAGGGTCATTCTGATATTAATGCCCGCTATGGAAACACCCTACTACGGCCCTCTCTCTGTCGGGGGCGACCTGAGTGCATTATGGACACTTTGAAATTTCACGATGGATACTGATTGCTATACAAGCGGTAACCCAAAAACACAAATATGGTCATAAATGCATTTAACGGTCATTCTGATTTTAATGCCCGCTATAGGAGCACCCTACTACGGCCCTCTTTCACTCAGGGCCGTCCTGGGTGCTTTATGGACTGTTTGACAAGTGCTGGAGGAGGAAATAGAGCCGTGCACCTGGTGATTGAAACCGTGCATCTGGTAACCCAAAAACACAAATATGGTCATAAATGCATTTAACGGTCATTCTGATTTTAATGCCCGCTATAGGAGCACCCTACTACGGCCCTCTTTCACTCAGGGCCGTCCTGGGTGCTTTATGGACTGTTTGACAAGTGCTGGAGGAGGAAATAGAGCCGTGCACCTGGTGATTGAAACCGTGCATCTGGTAACCCAAAAACACAAATATGGTCATAAATGCATTTAACGGTCATTCTGATTTTAATGCCCGCTATAGGAGCACCCTACTACGGCCCTCTTTCACTCAGGGCCGTCCTGGGTGCTTTATGGACTGTTTGACAAGTGCTGGAGGAGGAAATAGAGCCGTGCACCTGGTGATTGAAACCGTGCACCTGGTGATTGAAAACGTGCATCTGGTAACCCAAAAATTCAAATATGGTCCTAAATGCATTTAAGGGTCATTCTGATATTAATGCCCGCTATGGAAACACCCTACTACGGCCCTCTCTCTGTCGGGGGCGACCTGAGTGCATTATGGACACTTTGAAATTTCACGATGGATACTGATTGCTATACAAGCGGTAACCCAAAAACACAAATATGGTCATAAATGCATTTAACGGTCATTCTGATTTTAATGCCCGCTATAGGAGCACCCTACTACGGCCCTCTTTCACTCAGGGCCGTCCTGGGTGCTTTATGGACTGTTTGACAAGTGCTGGAGGAGGAAATAGAGCCGTGCACCTGGTGATTGAAACCGTGCATCTGGTAACCCAAAAACACAAATATGGTCATAAATGCATTTAACGGTCATTCTGATTTTAATGCCCGCTATAGGAGCACCCTACTACGGCCCTCTTTCACTCAGGGCCGTCCTGGGTGCTTTATGGACTGTTTGACAAGTGCTGGAGGAGGAAATAGAGCCGTGCACCTGGTGATTGAAACCGTGCACCTGGTGATTGAAAACGTGCATCTGGTAACCCAAAAATTCAAATATGGTCCTAAATGCATTTAAGGGTCATTCTGATATTAATGCCCGCTATGGAAACACCCTACTACGGCCCTCTCTCTGTCGGGGGCGACCTGAGTGCATTATGGACACTTTGAAATTTCACGATGGATACTGATTGCTATACAAGCGGTAACCCAAAAACACAAATATGGTCATAAATGCATTTAACGGTCATTCTGATTTTAATGCCCGCTATAGGAGCACCCTACTACGGCCCTCTTTCACTCAGGGCCGTCCTGGGTGCTTTATGGACTGTTTGACAAGTGCTGGAGGAGGAAATAGAGCCGTGCACCTGGTGATTGAAACCGTGCATCTGGTAACCCAAAAACACAAATATGGTCATAAATGCATTTAACGGTCATTCTGATTTTAATGCCCGCTATAGGAGCACCCTACTACGGCCCTCTTTCACTCAGGGCCGTCCTGGGTGCTTTATGGACTGTTTGACAAGTGCTGGAGGAGGAAATAGAGCCGTGCACCTGGTGATTGAAACCGTGCATCTGGTAACCCAAAAACACAAATATGGTCATAAATGCATTTAACGGTCATTCTGATTTTAATGCCCGCTATAGGAGCACCCTACTACGGCCCTCTTTCACTCAGGGCCGTCCTGGGTGCTTTATGGACTGTTTGACAAGTGCTGGAGGAGGAAATAGAGCCGTGCACCTGGTGATTGAAACCGTGCACCTGGTGATTGAAAACGTGCATCTGGTAACCCAAAAATTCAAATATGGTCCTAAATGCATTTAAGGGTCATTCTGATATTAATGCCCGCTATGGAAACACCCTACTACGGCCCTCTCTCTGTCGGGGGCGACCTGAGTGCATTATGGACACTTTGAAATTTCACGATGGATACTGATTGCTATACAAGCGGTAACCCAAAAACACAAATATGGTCATAAATGCATTTAACGGTCATTCTGATTTTAATGCCCGCTATAGGAGCACCCTACTACGGCCCTCTTTCACTCAGGGCCGTCCTGGGTGCTTTATGGACTGTTTGACAAGTGCTGGAGGAGGAAATAGAGCCGTGCACCTGGTGATTGAAACCGTGCATCTGGTAACCCAAAAACACAAATATGGTCATAAATGCATTTAACGGTCATTCTGATTTTAATGCCCGCTATAGGAGCACCCTACTACGGCCCTCTTTCACTCAGGGCCGTCCTGGGTGCTTTATGGACTGTTTGACAAGTGCTGGAGGAGGAAATAGAGCCGTGCACCTGGTGATTGAAACCGTGCATCTGGTAACCCAAAAAACAAATATGGTCATAAATGCATTTAACGGTCATTCTGATTTTAATGCCCGCTATAGGAGCACCCTACTACGGCCCTCTTTCACTCAGGGCCGTCCTGGGTGCTTTATGGACTGTTTGACAAGTGCTGGAGGAGGAAATAGAGCCGTGCACCTGGTGATTGAAACCGTGCACCTGGTGATTGAAAACGTGCATCTGGTAACCCAAAAATTCAAATATGGTCCTAAATGCATTTAAGGGTCATTCTGATATTAATGCCCGCTATGGAAACACCCTACTACGGCCCTCTCTCTGTCGGGGGCGACCTGAGTGCATTATGGACACTTTGAAATTTCACGATGGATACTGATTGCTATACAAGCGGTAACCCAAAAACACAAATATGGTCATAAATGCATTTAACGGTCATTCTGATTTTAATGCCCGCTATAGGAGCACCCTACTACGGCCCTCTTTCACTCAGGGCCGTCCTGGGTGCTTTATGGACTGTTTGACAAGTGCTGGAGGAGGAAATAGAGCCGTGCACCTGGTGATTGAAACCGTGCATCTGGTAACCCAAAAACACAAATATGGTCATAAATGCATTTAACGGTCATTCTGATTTTAATGCCCGCTATAGGAGCACCCTACTACGGCCCTCTTTCACTCAGGGCCGTCCTGGGTGCTTTATGGACTGTTTGACAAGTGCTGGAGGAGGAAATAGAGCCGTGCACCTGGTGATTGAAACCGTGCACCTGGTGATTGAAAACGTGCATCTGGTAACCCAAAAATTCAAATATGGTCCTAAATGCATTTAAGGGTCATTCTGATATTAATGCCCGCTATGGAAACACCCTACTACGGCCCTCTCTCTGTCGGGGGCGACCTGAGTGCATTATGGACACTTTGAAATTTCACGATGGATACTGATTGCTATACAAGCGGTAACCCAAAAACACAAATATGGTCATAAATGCATTTAACGGTCATTCTGATTTTAATGCCCGCTATAGGAGCACCCTACTACGGCCCTCTTTCACTCAGGGCCGTCCTGGGTGCTTTATGGACTGTTTGACAAGTGCTGGAGGAGGAAATAGAGCCGTGCACCTGGTGATTGAAACCGTGCATCTGGTAACCCAAAAACACAAATATGGTCATAAATGCATTTAACGGTCATTCTGATTTTAATGCCCGCTATAGGAGCACCCTACTACGGCCCTCTTTCACTCAGGGCCGTCCTGGGTGCTTTATGGACTGTTTGACAAGTGCTGGAGGAGGAAATAGAGCCGTGCACCTGGTGATTGAAACCGTGCACCTGGTGATTGAAAACGTGCATCTGGTAACCCAAAAATTCAAATATGGTCCTAAATGCATTTAAGGGTCATTCTGATATTAATGCCCGCTATGGAAACACCCTACTACGGCCCTCTCTCTGTCGGGGGCGACCTGAGTGCATTATGGACACTTTGAAATTTCACGATGGATACTGATTGCTATACAAGCGGTAACCCAAAAACACAAATATGGTCATAAATGCATTTAACGGTCATTCTGATTTTAATGCCCGCTATAGGAGCACCCTACTACGGCCCTCTTTCACTCAGGGCCGTCCTGGGTGCTTTATGGACTGTTTGACAAGTGCTGGAGGAGGAAATAGAGCCGTGCACCTGGTGATTGAAACCGTGCATCTGGTAACCCAAAAACACAAATATGGTCATAAATGCATTTAACGGTCATTCTGATTTTAATGCCCGCTATAGGAGCACCCTACTACGGCCCTCTTTCACTCAGGGCCGTCCTGGGTGCTTTATGGACTGTTTGACAAGTGCTGGAGGAGGAAATAGAGCCGTGCACCTGGTGATTGAAACCGTGCACCTGGTGATTGAAAACGTGCATCTGGTAAAAAAATTCAAATATGGTCCTAAATGCATTTAAGGGTCATTCTGATATTAATGCCCGCTATGGAAACACCCTACTACGGCCCTCTCTCTGTCGGGGGCGACCTGAGTGCATTATGGACACTTTGAAATTTCACGATGGATACTGATTGCTATACAAGCGGTAACCCAAAAACACAAATATGGTCATAAATGCATTTAACGGTCATTCTGATTTTAATGCCCGCTATAGGAGCACCCTACTACGGCCCTCTTTCACTCAGGGCCGTCCTGGGTGCTTTATGGACTGTTTGACAAGTGCTGGAGGAGGAAATAGAGCCGTGCCTGGTGACCGTGGGTGATTGAAAACGTGCATCTGGTAACCCAAAAACACAAATATGGTCCTAAATGCATTTAAGGGTCATTCTGATTTAATGCCCGCTATGGAGCACCCTACTACGGCCCTCTCTCTGTCGGGGCGTCCTGAGTGCATTATGGACACTTTGAAATTTCACGATGGATACTGACCTGCTATACAAGCGGTAACCCAAAAACACAAATATGGTCATAAATGCATTTAACGGTCATTCTGATTTTAATGCCCGCTATAGGAGCACCCTACTACGGCCCTCTTTCACTCAGGGCCGTCCTGGGTGCTTTATGGACTGTTTGACAAGTGCTGGAGGAGGAAATAGAGCCGTGCACCTGGTGATTGAAACCGTGCACCTGGTGATTGAAAACGTGCATCTGGTAACCCAAAAATTCAAATATGGTCCTAAATGCATTTAAGGGTCATTCTGATATTAATGCCCGCTATGGAAACACCCTACTACGGCCCTCTCTCTGTCGGGGGCGACCTGAGTGCATTATGGACACTTTGAAATTTCACGATGGATACTGATTGCTATACAAGCGGTAACCCAAAAACACAAATATGGTCATAAATGCATTTAACGGTCATTCTGATTTTAATGCCCGCTATAGGAGCACCCTACTACGGCCCTCTTTCACTCAGGGCCGTCCTGGGTGCTTTATGGACTGTTTGACAAGTGCTGGAGGAGGAAATAGAGCCGTGCACCTGGTGATTGAAACCGTGCATCTGGTAACCCAAAAACACAAATATGGTCATAAATGCATTTAACGGTCATTCTGATTTTAATGCCCGCTATAGGAGCACCCTACTACGGCCCTCTTTCACTCAGGGCCGTCCTGGGTGCTTTATGGACTGTTTGACAAGTGCTGGAGGAGGAAATAGAGCCGTGCACCTGGTGATTGAAACCGTGCATCTGGTAACCCAAAAACACAAATATGGTCATAAATGCATTTAACGGTCATTCTGATTTTAATGCCCGCTATAGGAGCACCCTACTACGGCCCTCTTTCACTCAGGGCCGTCCTGGGTGCTTTATGGACTGTTTGACAAGTGCTGGAGGAGGAAATAGAGCCGTGCACCTGGTGATTGAAACCGTGCACCTGGTGATTGAAAACGTGCATCTGGTAACCCAAAAATTCAAATATGGTCCTAAATGCATTTAAGGGTCATTCTGATATTAATGCCCGCTATGGAAACACCCTACTACGGCCCTCTCTCTGTCGGGGGCGACCTGAGTGCATTATGGACACTTTGAAATTTCACGATGGATACTGATTGCTATACAAGCGGTAACCCAAAAACACAAATATGGTCATAAATGCATTTAACGGTCATTCTGATTTTAATGCCCGCTATAGGAGCACCCTACTACGGCCCTCTTTCACTCAGGGCCGTCCTGGGTGCTTTATGGACTGTTTGACAAGTGCTGGAGGAGGAAATAGAGCCGTGCACCTGGTGATTGAAACCGTGCATCTGGTAACCCAAAAACACAAATATGGTCATAAATGCATTTAACGGTCATTCTGATTTTAATGCCCGCTATAGGAGCACCCTACTACGGCCCTCTTTCACTCAGGGCCGTCCTGGGTGCTTTATGGACTGTTTGACAAGTGCTGGAGGAGGAAATAGAGCCGTGCACCTGGTGATTGAAACCGTGCATCTGGTAACCCAAAAACACAAATATGGTCATAAATGCATTTAACGGTCATTCTGATTTTAATGCCCGCTATAGGAGCACCCTACTACGGCCCTCTTTCACTCAGGGCCGTCCTGGGTGCTTTATGGACTGTTTGACAAGTGCTGGAGGAGGAAATAGAGCCGTGCACCTGGTGATTGAAACCGTGCACCTGGTGATTGAAAACGTGCATCTGGTAACCCAAAATTCAAATATGGTCCTAAATGCATTTAAGGGTCATTCTGATATTAATGCCCGCTATGGAAACACCCTACTACGGCCCTCTCTCTGTGGCGGCGACCTGAGTGCATTATGGACACTTTGAAATTTCACGATGGATACTGATTGCTATACAAGCGGTAACCCAAAAACACAAATATGGTCATAAATGCATTTAACGGTCATTCTGATTTTAATGCCCGCTATAGGAGCACCCTACTACGGCCCTCTTTCACTCAGGGCCGTCCTGGGTGCTTTATGGACTGTTTGACAAGTGCTGGAGGAGGAAATAGAGCCGTGCACCTGGTGATTGAAACCGTGCATCTGGTAACCCAAAAACACAAATATGGTCATAAATGCATTTAACGGTCATTCTGATTTTAATGCCCGCTATAGGAGCACCCTACTACGGCCCTCTTTCACTCAGGGCCGTCCTGGGTGCTTTATGGACTGTTTGACAAGTGCTGGAGGAGGAAATAGAGCCGTGCACCTGGTGATTGAAACCGTGCATCTGGTAACCCAAAAACACAAATATGGTCATAAATGCATTTAACGGTCATTCTGATTTTAATGCCCGCTATAGGAGCACCCTACTACGGCCCTCTTTCACTCAGGGCCGTCCTGGGTGCTTTATGGACTGTTTGACAAGTGCTGGAGGAGGAAATAGAGCCGTGCACCTGGTGATTGAAACCGTGCACCTGGTGATTGAAAACGTGCATCTGGTAACCCAAAAATTCAAATATGGTCCTAAATGCATTTAAGGGTCATTCTGATATTAATGCCCGCTATGGAAACACCCTACTACGGCCCTCTCTCTGTCGGGGGCGACCTGAGTGCATTATGGACACTTTGAAATTTCACGATGGATACTGATTGCTATACAAGCGGTAACCCAAAAACACAAATATGGTCATAAATGCATTTAACGGTCATTCTGATTTTAATGCCCGCTATAGGAGCACCCTACTACGGCCCTCTTTCACTCAGGGCCGTCCTGGGTGCTTTATGGACTGTTTGACAAGTGCTGGAGGAGGAAATAGAGCCGTGCACCTGGTGATTGAAACCGTGCATCTGGTAACCCAAAAACACAAATATGGTCATAAATGCATTTAACGGTCATTCTGATTTTAATGCCCGCTATAGGAGCACCCTACTACGGCCCTCTTTCACTCAGGGCCGTCCTGGGTGCTTTATGGACTGTTTGACAAGTGCTGGAGGAGGAAATAGAGCCGTGCACCTGGTGATTGAAACCGTGCACCTGGTGATTGAAAACGTGCATCTGGTAACCCAAAAATTCAAATATGGTCCTAAATGCATTTAAGGGTCATTCTGATATTAATGCCCGCTATGGAAACCCTACTACGGCCCTCTCTCTGTCGGGGGCGACCTGAGTGCATTATGGACACTTTGAAATTTCACGATGGATACTGATTGCTATACAAGCGGTAACCCAAAAACACAAATATGGTCATAAATGCATTTAACGGTCATTCTGATTTTAATGCCCGCTATAGGAGCACCCTACTACGGCCCTCTTTCACTCAGGGCCGTCCTGGGTGCTTTATGGACTGTTTGACAAGTGCTGGAGGAAATAGAGCCGTGCACCTGGTGATTGAAACCGTGCATCTGGTAACCAAAAACACAAATATGGTCATAAATGCATTTAACGGTCATTCTGATTTTAATGCCCGCTATAGGAGCACCCTACTACGGCCCTCTTTCACTCAGGGCCGTCCTGGGTGCTTTATGGACTGTTTGACAAGTGCTGGAGGAGGAAATAGAGCCGTGCACCTGGTGATTGAAACCGTGCACCTGGTGATTGAAAACGTGCATCTGGTAACCCAAAAATTCAAATATGGTCCTAAATGCATTTAAGGGTCATTCTGATATTAATGCCCGCTATGGAAACACCCTACTACGGCCCTCTCTCTGTCGGGGGCGACCTGAGTGCATTATGGACACTTTGAAATTTCACGATGGATACTGATTGCTATACAAGCGGTAACCCAAAAACACAAATATGGTCATAAATGCATTTAACGGTCATTCTGATTTTAATGCCCGCTATAGGAGCACCCTACTACGGCCCTCTTTCACTCAGGGCCGTCCTGGGTGCTTTATGGACTGTTTGACAAGTGCTGGAGGAGGAAATAGAGCCGTGCACCTGGTGATTGAAACCGTGCATCTGGTAACCCAAAAACACAAATATGGTCATAAATGCATTTAACGGTCATTCTGATTTTAATGCCCGCTATAGGAGCACCCTACTACGGCCCTCTTTCACTCAGGGCCGTCCTGGGTGCTTTATGGACTGTTTGACAAGTGCTGGAGGAGGAAATAGAGCCGTGCACCTGGTGATTGAAACCGTGCACCTGGTGATTGAAAACGTGCATCTGGTAACCCAAAAATTCAAATATGGTCCTAAATGCATTTAAGGGTCATTCTGATATTAATGCCCGCTATGGAAACACCCTACTACGGCCCTCTCTCTGTCGGGGGCGACCTGAGTGCATTATGGACACTTTGAAATTTCACGATGGATACTGATTGCTATACAAGCGGTAACCCAAAAACACAAATATGGTCATAAATGCATTTAACGGTCATTCTGATTTTAATGCCCGCTATAGGAGCACCCTACTACGGCCCTCTTTCACTCAGGGCCGTCCTGGGTGCTTTATGGACTGTTTGACAAGTGCTGGAGGAGGAAATAGAGCCGTGCACCTGGTGATTGAAACCGTGCATCTGGTAACCCAAAACACACAAATATGGTCATAAATGCATTTAACGGTCATTCTGATTTTAATGCCCGCTATAGGAGCACCCTACTACGGCCCTCTTTCACTCAGGGCCGTCCTGGGTGCTTTATGGACTGTTTGACAAGTGCTGGAGGAGGAAATAGAGCCGTGCACCTGGTGATTGAAACCGTGCACCTGGTGATTGAAAACGTGCATCTGGTAACCCAAAATTCAAATATGGTCCTAAATGCATTTAAGGGTCATTCTGATATTAATGCCCGCTATGGAAACACCCTACTACGGCCCTCTCTCTGTCGGGGGCGACCTGAGTGCATTATGGACACTTTGAAATTTCACGATGGATACTGATTGCTATACAAGCGGTAACCCAAAAACACAAATATGGTCATAAATGCATTTAACGGTCATTCTGATTTTAATGCCCGCTATAGGAGCACCCTACTACGGCCCTCTTTCACTCAGGGCCGTCCTGGGTGCTTTATGGACTGTTTGACAAGTGCTGGAGGAGGAAATAGAGCCGTGCACCTGGTGATTGAAACCGTGCATCTGGTAACCCAAAAACACAAATATGGTCATAAATGCATTTAACGGTCATTCTGATTTTAATGCCCGCTATAGGAGCACCCTACTACGGCCCTCTTTCACTCAGGGCCGTCCTGGGTGCTTTATGGACTGTTTGACAAGTGCTGGAGGAGGAAATAGAGCCGTGCACCTGGTGATTGAAACCGTGCATCTGGTAACCCAAAAACACAAATATGGTCATAAATGCATTTAACGGTCATTCTGATTTTAATGCCCGCTATAGGAGCACCCTACTACGGCCCTCTTTCACTCAGGGCCGTCCTGGGTGCTTTATGGACTGTTTGACAAGTGCTGGAGGAGGAAATAGAGCCGTGCACCTGGTGATTGAAACCGTGCACCTGGTGATTGAAAACGTGCATCTGGTAACCCAAAAATTCAAATATGGTCCTAAATGCATTTAAGGGTCATTCTGATATTAATGCCCGCTATGGAAACACCCTACTACGGCCCTCTCTCTGTCGGGGGCGACCTGAGTGCATTATGGACACTTTGAAATTTCACGATGGATACTGATTGCTATACAAGCGGTAACCCAAAAACACAAATATGGTCATAAATGCATTTAACGGTCATTCTGATTTTAATGCCCGCTATAGGAGCACCCTACTACGGCCCTCTTTCACTCAGGGCCGTCCTGGGTGCTTTATGGACTGTTTGACAAGTGCTGGAGGAGGAAATAGAGCCGTGCACCTGGTGATTGAAACCGTGCATCTGGTAACCCAAAAACACAAATATGGTCATAAATGCATTTAACGGTCATTCTGATTTTAATGCCCGCTATAGGAGCACCCTACTACGGCCCTCTTTCACTCAGGGCCGTCCTGGGTGCTTTATGGACTGTTTGACAAGTGCTGGAGGAGGAAATAGAGCCGTGCACCTGGTGATTGAAACCGTGCATCTGGTAACCCAAAAACACAAATATGGTCATAAATGCATTTAACGGTCATTCTGATTTTAATGCCCGCTATAGGAGCACCCTACTACGGCCCTCTTTCACTCAGGGCCGTCCTGGGTGCTTTATGGACTGTTTGACAAGTGCTGGAGGAGGAAATAGAGCCGTGCACCTGGTGATTGAAACCGTGCACCTGGTGATTGAAAACGTGCATCTGGTAACCCAAAAATTCAAATATGGTCCTAAATGCATTTAAGGGTCATTCTGATATTAATGCCCGCTATGGAAACACCCTACTACGGCCCTCTCTCTGTCGGGGGCGACCTGAGTGCATTATGGACACTTTGAAATTTCACGATGGATACTGATTGCTATACAAGCGGTAACCCAAAAACACAAATATGGTCATAAATGCATTTAACGGTCATTCTGATTTTAATGCCCGCTATAGGAGCACCCTACTACGGCCCTCTTTCACTCAGGGCCGTCCTGGGTGCTTTATGGACTGTTTGACAAGTGCTGGAGGAAAATAGAGCCGTGCACCTGGTGATTGAAACCGTGCATCTGGTAACCCAAAAACACAAATATGGTCATAAATGCATTTAACGGTCATTCTGATTTTAATGCCCGCTATAGGAGCACCCTACTACGGCCCTCTTTCACTCAGGGCCGTCCTGGGTGCTTTATGGACTGTTTGACAAGTGCTGGAGGAGGAAATAGAGCCGTGCACCTGGTGATTGAAACCGTGCACCTGGTGATTGAAAACGTGCATCTGGTAACCCAAAAATTCAAATATGGTCCTAAATGCATTTAAGGGTCATTCTGATATTAATGCCCGCTATGGAAACACCCTACTACGGCCCTCTCTCTGTCGGGGGCGACCTGAGTGCATTATGGACACTTTGAAATTTCACGATGGATACTGATTGCTATACAAGCGGTAACCCAAAAACACAAATATGGTCATAAATGCATTTAACGGTCATTCTGATTTTAATGCCCGCTATAGGAGCACCCTACTACGGCCCTCTTTCACTCAGGGCCGTCCTGGGTGCTTTATGGACTGTTTGACAAGTGCTGGAGGAGGAAATAGAGCCGTGCACCTGGTGATTGAAACCGTGCATCTGGTAACCCAAAAACACAAATATGGTCATAAATGCATTTAACGGTCATTCTGATTTTAATGCCCGCTATAGGAGCACCCTACTACGGCCCTCTTTCACTCAGGGCCGTCCTGGGTGCTTTATGGACTGTTTGACAAGTGCTGGAGGAGGAAATAGAGCCGTGCACCTGGTGATTGAAACCGTGCATCTGGTAACCCAAAAACACAAATATGGTCATAAATGCATTTAACGGTCATTCTGATTTTAATGCCCGCTATAGGAGCACCCTACTACGGCCCTCTTTCACTCAGGGCCGTCCTGGGTGCTTTATGGACTGTTTGACAAGTGCTGGAGGAGGAAATAGAGCCGTGCACCTGGTGATTGAAACCGTGCACCTGGTGATTGAAAACGTGCATCTGGTAACCCAAAAATTCAAATATGGTCCTAAATGCATTTAAGGGTCATTCTGATATTAATGCCCGCTATGGAAACACCCTACTACGGCCCTCTCTCTGTCGGGGGCGACCTGAGTGCATTATGGACACTTTGAAATTTCACGATGGATACTGATTGCTATACAAGCGGTAACCCAAAAACACAAATATGGTCATAAATGCATTTAACGGTCATTCTGATTTTAATGCCCGCTATAGGAGCACCCTACTACGGCCCTCTTTCACTCAGGGCCGTCCTGGGTGCTTTATGGACTGTTTGACAAGTGCTGGAGGAGGAAATAGAGCCGTGCACCTGGTGATTGAAACCGTGCATCTGGTAACCCAAAAACACAAATATGGTCATAAATGCATTTAACGGTCATTCTGATTTTAATGCCCGCTATAGGAGCACCCTACTACGGCCCTCTTTCACTCAGGGCCGTCCTGGGTGCTTTATGGACTGTTTGACAAGTGCTGGAGGAGGAAATAGAGCCGTGCACCTGGTGATTGAAACCGTGCACCTGGTGATTGAAAACGTGCATCTGGTAACCCAAAAATTCAAATATGGTCCTAAATGCATTTAAGGGTCATTCTGATATTAATGCCCGCTATGGAAACACCCTACTACGGCCCTCTCTCTGTCGGGGGCGACCTGAGTGCATTATGGACACTTTGAAATTTCACGATGGATACTGATTGCTATACAAGCGGTAACCCAAAAACACAAATATGGTCATAAATGCATTTAACGGTCATTCTGATTTTAATGCCCGCTATAGGAGCACCCTACTACGGCCCTCTTTCACTCAGGGCCGTCCTGGGTGCTTTATGGACTGTTTGACAAGTGCTGGAGGAGGAAATAGAGCCGTGCACCTGGTGATTGAAACCGTGCATCTGGTAACCCAAAAACACAAATATGGTCATAAATGCATTTAACGGTCATTCTGATTTTAATGCCCGCTATAGGAGCACCCTACTACGGCCCTCTTTCACTCAGGGCCGTCCTGGGTGCTTTATGGACTGTTTGACAAGTGCTGGAGGAGGAAATAGAGCCGTGCACCTGGTGATTGAAACCGTGCATCTGGTAACCCAAAAACACAAATATGGTCATAAATGCATTTAACGGTCATTCTGATTTAATGCCCGCTATAGGAGCACCCTACTACGGCCCTCTTTCACTCAGGGCCGTCCTGGTGCTTATGGACTGTTTGACAAGTGCTGGAGGAGGAAATAGAGCCGTGCACCTGGTGATTGAAAAGTGCATCTGGTAACCCAAAAACACAAATATGGTCATAAATGCATTTAACGGTCATTCTGATTTTAATGCCCGCTATAGGAGCACCCTACTACGGCCCTCTTTCACTCAGGGCCGTCCTGGGTGCTTTATGGACTGTTTGACAAGTGCTGGAGGAGGAAATAGAGCCGTGCACCTGGTGATTGAAACCGTGCATCTGGTAACCCAAAAACACAAATATGGTCATAAATGCATTTAACGGTCATTCTGATTTTAATGCCCGCTATAGGAGCACCCTACTACGGCCCTCTTTCACTCAGGGCCGTCCTGGGTGCTTTATGGACTGTTTGACAAGTGCTGGAGGAGGAAATAGAGCCGTGCACCTGGTGATTGAAACCGTGCACCTGGTGATTGAAAACGTGCATCTGGTAACCCAAAAATTCAAATATGGTCCTAAATGCATTTAAGGGTCATTCTGATATTAATGCCCGCTATGGAAACACCCTACTACGGCCCTCTCTCTGTCGGGGGCGACCTGAGTGCATTATGGACACTTTGAAATTTCACGATGGATACTGATTGCTATACAAGCGGTAACCCAAAAACACAAATATGGTCATAAATGCATTTAACGGTCATTCTGATTTTAATGCCCGCTATAGGAGCACCCTACTACGGCCCTCTTTCACTCAGGGCCGTCCTGGGTGCTTTATGGACTGTTTGACAAGTGCTGGAGGAGGAAATAGAGCCGTGCACCTGGTGATTGAAACCGTGCATCTGGTAACCCAAAAACACAAATATGGTCATAAATGCATTTAACGGTCATTCTGATTTTAATGCCCGCTATAGGAGCACCCTACTACGGCCCTCTTTCACTCAGGGCCGTCCTGGGTGCTTTATGGACTGTTTGACAAGTGCTGGAGGAGGAAATAGAGCCGTGCACCTGGTGATTGAAACCGTGCACCTGGTGATTGAAAACGTGCATCTGGTAACCCAAAATTCAAATATGGTCCTAAATGCATTTAAGGGTCATTCTGATATTAATGCCCGCTATGGAAACACCCTACTACGGCCCTCTCTCTGTCGGGGGCGACCTGAGTGCATTATGGACACTTTGAAATTTCACGATGGATACTGATTGCTATACAAGCGGTAACCCAAAAACACAAATATGGTCATAAATGCATTTAACGGTCATTCTGATTTTAATGCCCGCTATAGGAGCACCCTACTACGGCCCTCTTTCACTCAGGGCCGTCCTGGGTGCTTTATGGACTGTTTGACAAGTGCTGGAGGAGGAAATAGAGCCGTGCACCTGGTGATTGAAACCGTGCATCTGGTAACCCAAAAACACAAATATGGTCATAAATGCATTTAACGGTCATTCTGATTTTAATGCCCGCTATAGGAGCACCCTACTACGGCCCTCTTTCACTCAGGGCCGTCCTGGGTGCTTTATGGACTGTTTGACAAGTGCTGGAGGAGGAAATAGAGCCGTGCACCTGGTGATTGAAACCGTGCACCTGGTGATTGAAAACGTGCATCTGGTAACCCAAAAATTCAAATATGGTCCTAAATGCATTTAAGGGTCATTCTGATATTAATGCCCGCTATGGAAACACCCTACTACGGCCCTCTCTCTGTCGGGGGCGACCTGAGTGCATTATGGACACTTTGAAATTTCACGATGGATACTGATTGCTATACAAGCGGTAACCCAAAAACACAAATATGGTCATAAATGCATTTAACGGTCATTCTGATTTTAATGCCCGCTATAGGAGCACCCTACTACGGCCCTCTTTCACTCAGGGCCGTCCTGGGTGCTTTATGGACTGTTTGACAAGTGCTGGAGGAGGAAATAGAGCCGTGCACCTGGTGATTGAAACCGTGCATCTGGTAACCCAAAAACACAAATATGGTCATAAATGCATTTAACGGTCATTCTGATTTTAATGCCCGCTATAGGAGCACCCTACTACGGCCCTCTTTCACTCAGGGCCGTCCTGGGTGCTTTATGGACTGTTTGACAAGTGCTGGAGGAGGAAATAGAGCCGTGCACCTGGTGATTGAAACCGTGCACCTGGTGATTGAAAACGTGCATCTGGTAACCCAAAAATTCAAATATGGTCCTAAATGCATTTAAGGGTCATTCTGATATTAATGCCCGCTATGGAAACACCCTACTACGGCCCTCTCTCTGTCGGGGGCGACCTGAGTGCATTATGGACACTTTGAAATTTCACGATGGATACTGATTGCTATACAAGCGGTAACCCAAAAACACAAATATGGTCATAAATGCATTTAACGGTCATTCTGATTTTAATGCCCGCTATAGGAGCACCCTACTACGGCCCTCTTTCACTCAGGGCCGTCCTGGGTGCTTTATGGACTGTTTGACAAGTGCTGGAGGAGGAAATAGAGCCGTGCACCTGGTGATTGAAACCGTGCACCTGGTGATTGAAAACGTGCATCTGGTAACCCAAAAATTCAAATATGGTCCTAAATGCATTTAAGGGTCATTCTGATTTAATGCCCGCTATGGAAACACCCTACTACGGCCCTCTCTCTGTCGGGGCGACCTGGGTGCATTATGGACACTTTGAAATTTCACGATGGATACTGATTGCTATACAAGCGGTAACCCAAAAACACAAATATGGTCATAAATGCATTTAACGGTCATTCTGATTTTAATGCCCGCTATAGGAGCACCCTACTACGGCCCTCTTTCACTCAGGGCCGTCCTGGGTGCTTTATGGACTGTTTGACAAGTGCTGGAGGAGGAAATAGAGCCGTGCACCTGGTGATTGAAACCGTGCACCTGGTGATTGAAAACGTGCATCTGGTAACCCAAAAATTCAAATATGGTCCTAAATGCATTTAAGGGTCATTCTGATATTAATGCCCGCTATGGAAACACCCTACTACGGCCCTCTCTCTGTCGGGGCGACCTGAGTGCATTATGGACACTTTGAAATTTCACGATGGATACTGATTGCTATACAAGCGGTAACCCAAAAACACAAATATGGTCATAAATGCATTTAACGGTCATTCTGATTTTAATGCCCGCTATAGGAGCACCCTACTACGGCCCTCTTTCACTCAGGGCCGTCCTGGGTGCTTTATGGACTGTTTGACAAGTGCTGGAGGAGGAAATAGAGCCGTGCACCTGGTGATTGAAACCGTGCATCTGGTAACCCAAAAACACAAATATGGTCATAAATGCATTTAACGGTCATTCTGATTTTAATGCCCGCTATAGGAGCACCCTACTACGGCCCTCTTTCACTCAGGGCCGTCCTGGGTGCTTTATGGACTGTTTGACAAGTGCTGGAGGAGGAAATAGAGCCGTGCACCTGGTGATTGAAACCGTGCATCTGGTAACCCAAAAACACAAATATGGTCATAAATGCATTTAACGGTCATTCTGATTTTAATGCCCGCTATAGGAGCACCCTACTACGGCCCTCTTTCACTCAGGGCCGTCCTGGGTGCTTTATGGACTGTTTGACAAGTGCTGGAGGAGGAAATAGAGCCGTGCACCTGGTGATTGAAACCGTGCACCTGGTGATTGAAAACGTGCATCTGGTAACCCAAAAATTCAAATATGGTCCTAAATGCATTTAAGGGTCATTCTGATATTAATGCCCGCTATGGAAACACCCTACTACGGCCCTCTCTCTGTCGGGGGCGACCTGAGTGCATTATGGACACTTTGAAATTTCACGATGGATACTGATTGCTATACAAGCGGTAACCCAAAAACACAAATATGGTCATAAATGCATTTAACGGTCATTCTGATTTTAATGCCCGCTATAGGAGCACCCTACTACGGCCCTCTTTCACTCAGGGCCGTCCTGGGTGCTTTATGGACTGTTTGACAAGTGCTGGAGGAGGAAATAGAGCCGTGCACCTGGTGATTGAAACCGTGCATCTGGTAACCCAAAAACACAAATATGGTCATAAATGCATTTAACGGTCATTCTGATTTTAATGCCCGCTATAGGAGCACCCTACTACGGCCCTCTTTCACTCAGGGCCGTCCTGGGTGCTTTATGGACTGTTTGACAAGTGCTGGAGGAGGAAATAGAGCCGTGCACCTGGTGATTGAAACCGTGCATCTGGTAACCCAAAAACACAAATATGGTCATAAATGCATTTAACGGTCATTCTGATTTTAATGCCCGCTATAGGAGCACCCTACTACGGCCCTCTTTCACTCAGGGCCGTCCTGGGTGCTTTATGGACTGTTTGACAAGTGCTGGAGGAGGAAATAGAGCCGTGCACCTGGTGATTGAAACCGTGCATCTGGTAACCCAAAAACACAAATATGGTCATAAATGCATTTAACGGTCATTCTGATTTTAATGCCCGCTATAGGAGCACCCTACTACGGCCCTCTTTCACTCAGGGCCGTCCTGGGTGCTTTATGGACTGTTTGACAAGTGCTGGAGGAGGAAATAGAGCCGTGCACCTGGTGATTGAAACCGTGCATCTGGTAACCCAAAAACACAAATATGGTCATAAATGCATTTAACGGTCATTCTGATTTTAATGCCCGCTATAGGAGCACCCTACTACGGCCCTCTTTCACTCAGGGCCGTCCTGGGTGCTTTATGGACTGTTTGACAAGTGCTGGAGGAGGAAATAGAGCCGTGCACCTGGTGATTGAAACCGTGCACCTGGTGATTGAAAACGTGCATCTGGTAACCCAAAAATTCAAATATGGTCCTAAATGCATTTAAGGGTCATTCTGATATTAATGCCCGCTATGGAAACACCCTACTACGGCCCTCTCTCTGTCGGGGGCGACCTGAGTGCATTATGGACACTTTGAAATTTCACGATGGATACTGATTGCTATACAAGCGGTAACCCAAAAACACAAATATGGTCATAAATGCATTTAACGGTCATTCTGATTTTAATGCCCGCTATAGGAGCACCCTACTACGGCCCTCTTTCACTCAGGGCCGTCCTGGGTGCTTTATGGACTGTTTGACAAGTGCTGGAGGAGGAAATAGAGCCGTGCACCTGGTGATTGAAACCGTGCATCTGGTAACCCAAAAACACAAATATGGTCATAAATGCATTTAACGGTCATTCTGATTTTAATGCCCGCTATAGGAGCACCCTACTACGGCCCTCTTTCACTCAGGGCCGTCCTGGGTGCTTTATGGACTGTTTGACAAGTGCTGGAGGAGGAAATAGAGCCGTGCACCTGGTGATTGAAACCGTGCACCTGGTGATTGAAAACGTGCATCTGGTAACCCAAAAATTCAAATATGGTCCTAAATGCATTTAAGGGTCATTCTGATATTAATGCCCGCTATGGAAACACCCTACTACGGCCCTCTCTCTGTCGGGGGCGACCTGAGTGCATTATGGACACTTTGAAATTTCACGATGGATACTGATTGCTATACAAGCGGTAACCCAAAAACACAAATATGGTCATAAATGCATTTAACGGTCATTCTGATTTTAATGCCCGCTATAGGAGCACCCTACTACGGCCCTCTTTCACTCAGGGCCGTCCTGGGTGCTTTATGGACTGTTTGACAAGTGCTGGAGGAGGAAATAGAGCCGTGCACCTGGTGATTGAAACCGTGCATCTGGTAACCCAAAAACACAAATATGGTCATAAATGCATTTAACGGTCATTCTGATTTTAATGCCCGCTATAGGAGCACCCTACTACGGCCCTCTTTCACTCAGGGCCGTCCTGGGTGCTTTATGGACTGTTTGACAAGTGCTGGAGGAGGAAATAGAGCCGTGCACCTGGTGATTGAAACCGTGCATCTGGTAACCCAAAAACACAAATATGGTCATAAATGCATTTAACGGTCATTCTGATTTTAATGCCCGCTATAGGAGCACCCTACTACGGCCCTCTTTCACTCAGGGCCGTCCTGGGTGCTTTATGGACTGTTTGACAAGTGCTGGAGGAGGAAATAGAGCCGTGCACCTGGTGATTGAAACCGTGCACCTGGTGATTGAAAACGTGCATCTGGTAACCCAAAAATTCAAATATGGTCCTAAATGCATTTAAGGGTCATTCTGATATTAATGCCCGCTATGGAAACACCCTACTACGGCCCTCTCTCTGTCGGGGGCGACCTGAGTGCATTATGGACACTTTGAAATTTCACGATGGATACTGATTGCTATACAAGCGGTAACCCAAAAACACAAATATGGTCATAAATGCATTTAACGGTCATTCTGATTTTAATGCCCGCTATAGGAGCACCCTACTACGGCCCTCTTTCACTCAGGGCCGTCCTGGGTGCTTTATGGACTGTTTGACAAGTGCTGGAGGAGGAAATAGAGCCGTGCACCTGGTGATTGAAACCGTGCATCTGGTAACCCAAAAACACAAATATGGTCATAAATGCATTTAACGGTCATTCTGATTTTAATGCCCGCTATAGGAGCACCCTACTACGGCCCTCTTTCACTCAGGGCCGTCCTGGGTGCTTTATGGACTGTTTGACAAGTGCTGGAGGAGGAAATAGAGCCGTGCACCTGGTGATTGAAACCGTGCACCTGGTGATTGAAAACGTGCATCTGGTAACCCAAAAATTCAAATATGGTCCTAAATGCATTTAAGGGTCATTCTGATATTAATGCCCGCTATGGAAACACCCTACTACGGCCCTCTCTCTGTCGGGGGCGACCTGAGTGCATTATGGACACTTTGAAATTTCACGATGGATACTGATTGCTATACAAGCGGTAACCCAAAAACACAAATATGGTCATAAATGCATTTAACGGTCATTCTGATTTTAATGCCCGCTATAGGAGCACCCTACTACGGCCCTCTTTCACTCAGGGCCGTCCTGGGTGCTTTATGGACTGTTTGACAAGTGCTGGAGGAGGAAATAGAGCCGTGCACCTGGTGATTGAAACCGTGCATCTGGTAACCCAAAAACACAAATATGGTCATAAATGCATTTAACGGTCATTCTGATTTTAATGCCCGCTATAGGAGCACCCTACTACGGCCCTCTTTCACTCAGGGCCGTCCTGGGTGCTTTATGGACTGTTTGACAAGTGCTGGAGGAGGAAATAGAGCCGTGCACCTGGTGATTGAAACCGTGCACCTGGTGATTGAAAACGTGCATCTGGTAACCCAAAAATTCAAATATGGTCCTAAATGCATTTAAGGGTCATTCTGATATTAATGCCCGCTATGGAAACACCCTACTACGGCCCTCTCTCTGTCGGGGGCGACCTGAGTGCATTATGGACACTTTGAAATTTCACGATGGATACTGATTGCTATACAAGCGGTAACCCAAAAACACAAATATGGTCATAAATGCATTTAACGGTCATTCTGATTTTAATGCCCGCTATAGGAGCACCCTACTACGGCCCTCTTTCACTCAGGGCCGTCCTGGGTGCTTTATGGACTGTTTGACAAGTGCTGGAGGAGGAAATAGAGCCGTGCACCTGGTGATTGAAACCGTGCACCTGGTGATTGAAAACGTGCATCTGGTAACCCAAAAACACAAATATGGTCATAAATGCATTTAACGGTCATTCTGATTTAATGCCCGCTATGGAGCACCCTACTACGGCCCTCTTTCACTCAGGGCCGTCCTGGGTGCTTTATGGACTGTTTGACATTGGAGGAAATTTCACGAGGATACTGATTGCTATACAATCGGTAACCCAAAAACACAAATATGGTCATAAATGCATTTAACGGTCATTCTGATTTTAATGCCCGCTATAGGAGCACCCTACTACGGCCCTCTTTCACTCAGGGCCGTCCTGGGTGCTTTATGGACTGTTTGACAAGTGCTGGAGGAGGAAATAGAGCCGTGCACCTGGTGATTGAAACCGTGCACCTGGTGATTGAAAACGTGCATCTGGTAACCCAAAAATTCAAATATGGTCCTAAATGCATTTAAGGGTCATTCTGATATTAATGCCCGCTATGGAAACACCCTACTACGGCCCTCTCTCTGTCGGGGGCGACCTGAGTGCATTATGGACACTTTGAAATTTCACGATGGATACTGATTGCTATACAAGCGGTAACCCAAAAACACAAATATGGTCATAAATGCATTTAACGGTCATTCTGATTTTAATGCCCGCTATAGGAGCACCCTACTACGGCCCTCTTTCACTCAGGGCCGTCCTGGGTGCTTTATGGACTGTTTGACAAGTGCTGGAGGAGGAAATAGAGCCGTGCACCTGGTGATTGAAACCGTGCATCTGGTAACCCAAAAACACAAATATGGTCATAAATGCATTTAACGGTCATTCTGATTTTAATGCCCGCTATAGGAGCACCCTACTACGGCCCTCTTTCACTCAGGGCCGTCCTGGGTGCTTTATGGACTGTTTGACAAGTGCTGGAGGAGGAAATAGAGCCGTGCACCTGGTGATTGAAACCGTGCACCTGGTGATTGAAAACGTGCATCTGGTAACCCAAAAATTCAAATATGGTCCTAAATGCATTTAAGGGTCATTCTGATATTAATGCCCGCTATGGAAACACCCTACTACGGCCCTCTCTCTGTCGGGGGCGACCTGAGTGCATTATGGACACTTTGAAATTTCACGATGGATACTGATTGCTATACAAGCGGTAACCCAAAAACACAAATATGGTCATAAATGCATTTAACGGTCATTCTGATTTTAATGCCCGCTATAGGAGCACCCTACTACGGCCCTCTTTCACTCAGGGCCGTCCTGGGTGCTTTATGGACTGTTTGACAAGTGCTGGAGGAGGAAATAGAGCCGTGCACCTGGTGATTGAAACCGTGCATCTGGTAACCCAAAAACACAAATATGGTCATAAATGCATTTAACGGTCATTCTGATTTTAATGCCCGCTATAGGAGCACCCTACTACGGCCCTCTTTCACTCAGGGCCGTCCTGGGTGCTTTATGGACTGTTTGACAAGTGCTGGAGGAGGAAATAGAGCCGTGCACCTGGTGATTGAAACCGTGCACCTGGTGATTGAAAACGTGCATCTGGTAACCCAAAAATTCAAATATGGTCCTAAATGCATTTAAGGGTCATTCTGATATTAATGCCCGCTATGGAAACACCCTACTACGGCCCTCTCTCTGTCGGGGGCGACCTGAGTGCATTATGGACACTTTGAAATTTCACGATGGATACTGATTGCTATACAAGCGGTAACCCAAAAACACAAATATGGTCATAAATGCATTTAACGGTCATTCTGATTTTAATGCCCGCTATAGGAGCACCCTACTACGGCCCTCTTTCACTCAGGGCCGTCCTGGGTGCTTTATGGACTGTTTGACAAGTGCTGGAGGAGGAAATAGAGCCGTGCACCTGGTGATTGAAACCGTGCATCTGGTAACCCAAAAACACAAATATGGTCATAAATGCATTTAACGGTCATTCTGATTTTAATGCCCGCTATAGGAGCACCCTACTACGGCCCTCTTTCACTCAGGGCCGTCCTGGGTGCTTTATGGACTGTTTGACAAGTGCTGGAGGAGGAAATAGAGCCGTGCACCTGGTGATTGAAACCGTGCACCTGGTGATTGAAAACGTGCATCTGGTAAACCAAAAATTCAAATATGGTCCTAAATGCATTTAAGGGTCATTCTGATATTAATGCCCGCTATGGAAACACCCTACTACGGCCCTCTCTCTGTCGGGGGCGACCTGAGTGCATTATGGACACTTTGAAATTTCACGATGGATACTGATTGCTATACAAGCGGTAACCCAAAAACACAAATATGGTCATAAATGCATTTAACGGTCATTCTGATTTTAATGCCCGCTATAGGAGCACCCTACTACGGCCCTCTTTCACTCAGGGCCGTCCTGGGTGCTTTATGGACTGTTTGACAAGTGCTGGAGGAGGAAATAGAGCCGTGCACCTGGTGATTGAAACCGTGCATCTGGTAACCCAAAAACACAAATATGGTCATAAATGCATTTAACGGTCATTCTGATTTTAATGCCCGCTATAGGAGCACCCTACTACGGCCCTCTTTCACTCAGGGCCGTCCTGGGTGCTTTATGGACTGTTTGACAAGTGCTGGAGGAGGAAATAGAGCCGTGCACCTGGTGATTGAAACCGTGCACCTGGTGATTGAAAACGTGCATCTGGTAACCCAAAAATTCAAATATGGTCCTAAATGCATTTAAGGGTCATTCTGATATTAATGCCCGCTATGGAAACACCCTACTACGGCCCTCTCTCTGTCGGGGGCGACCTGAGTGCATTATGGACACTTTGAAATTTCACGATGGATACTGATTGCTATACAAGCGGTAACCCAAAAACACAAATATGGTCATAAATGCATTTAACGGTCATTCTGATTTTAATGCCCGCTATAGGAGCACCCTACTACGGCCCTCTTTCACTCAGGGCCGTCCTGGGTGCTTTATGGACTGTTTGACAAGTGCTGGAGGAGGAAATAGAGCCGTGCACCTGGTGATTGAAACCGTGCATCTGGTAACCCAAAACACAAATATGGTCATAAATGCATTTAACGGTCATTCTGATTTTAATGCCCGCTATAGGAGCACCCTACTACGGCCCTCTTTCACTCAGGGCCGTCCTGGGTGCTTTATGGACTGTTTGACAAGTGCTGGAGGAGGAAATAGAGCCGTGCACCTGGTGATTGAAACCGTGCACCTGGTGATTGAAAACGTGCATCTGGTAACCCAAAAATTCAAATATGGTCCTAAATGCATTTAAGGGTCATTCTGATATTAATGCCCGCTATGGAAACACCCTACTACGGCCCTCTCTCTGTCGGGGGCGACCTGAGTGCATTATGGACACTTTGAAATTTCACGATGGATACTGATTGCTATACAAGCGGTAACCCAAAAACACAAATATGGTCATAAATGCATTTAACGGTCATTCTGATTTTAATGCCCGCTATAGGAGCACCCTACTACGGCCCTCTTTCACTCAGGGCCGTCCTGGGTGCTTTATGGACTGTTTGACAAGTGCTGGAGGAGGAAATAGAGCCGTGCACCTGGTGATTGAAACCGTGCATCTGGTAACCCAAAAACACAAATATGGTCATAAATGCATTTAACGGTCATTCTGATTTTAATGCCCGCTATAGGAGCACCCTACTACGGCCCTCTTTCACTCAGGGCCGTCCTGGGTGCTTTATGGACTGTTTGACAAGTGCTGGAGGAGGAAATAGAGCCGTGCACCTGGTGATTGAAACCGTGCATCTGGTAACCCAAAAACACAAATATGGTCATAAATGCATTTAACGGTCATTCTGATTTTAATGCCCGCTATAGGAGCACCCTACTACGGCCCTCTTTCACTCAGGGCCGTCCTGGGTGCTTTATGGACTGTTTGACAAGTGCTGGAGGAGGAAATAGAGCCGTGCACCTGGTGATTGAAACCGTGCACCTGGTGATTGAAAACGTGCATCTGGTAACCCAAAAATTCAAATATGGTCCTAAATGCATTTAAGGGTCATTCTGATATTAATGCCCGCTATGGAAACACCCTACTACGGCCCTCTCTCTGTCGGGGGCGACCTGAGTGCATTATGGACACTTTGAAATTTCACGATGGATACTGATTGCTATACAAGCGGTAACCCAAAAACACAAATATGGTCATAAATGCATTTAACGGTCATTCTGATTTTAATGCCCGCTATAGGAGCACCCTACTACGGCCCTCTTTCACTCAGGGCCGTCCTGGGTGCTTTATGGACTGTTTGACAAGTGCTGGAGGAGGAAATAGAGCCGTGCACCTGGTGATTGAAACCGTGCATCTGGTAACCCAAAAACACAAATATGGTCATAAATGCATTTAACGGTCATTCTGATTTTAATGCCCGCTATAGGAGCACCCTACTACGGCCCTCTTTCACTCAGGGCCGTCCTGGGTGCTTTATGGACTGTTTGACAAGTGCTGGAGGAGGAAATAGAGCCGTGCACCTGGTGATTGAAACCGTGCACCTGGTGATTGAAAACGTGCATCTGGTAACCCAAAAATTCAAATATGGTCCTAAATGCATTTAAGGGTCATTCTGATATTAATGCCCGCTATGGAAACACCCTACTACGGCCCTCTCTCTGTCGGGGGCGACCTGAGTGCATTATGGACACTTTGAAATTTCACGATGGATACTGATTGCTATACAAGCGGTAACCCAAAAACACAAATATGGTCATAAATGCATTTAACGGTCATTCTGATTTTAATGCCCGCTATAGGAGCACCCTACTACGGCCCTCTTTCACTCAGGGCCGTCCTGGGTGCTTTATGGACTGTTTGACAAGTGCTGGAGGAGGAAATAGAGCCGTGCACCTGGTGATTGAAACCGTGCATCTGGTAACCCAAAAACACAAATATGGTCATAAATGCATTTAACGGTCATTCTGATTTTAATGCCCGCTATAGGAGCACCCTACTACGGCCCTCTTTCACTCAGGGCCGTCCTGGGTGCTTTATGGACTGTTTGACAAGTGCTGGAGGAGGAAATAGAGCCGTGCACCTGGTGATTGAAACCGTGCATCTGGTAACCCAAAAACACAAATATGGTCATAAATGCATTTAACGGTCATTCTGATTTTAATGCCCGCTATAGGAGCACCCTACTACGGCCCTCTTTCACTCAGGGCCGTCCTGGGTGCTTTATGGACTGTTTGACAAGTGCTGGAGGAGGAAATAGAGCCGTGCACCTGGTGATTGAAACCGTGCACCTGGTGATTGAAAACGTGCATCTGGTAACCCAAAAATTCAAATATGGTCCTAAATGCATTTAAGGGTCATTCTGATATTAATGCCCGCTATGGAAACACCCTACTACGGCCCTCTCTCTGTCGGGGGCGACCTGAGTGCATTATGGACACTTTGAAATTTCACGATGGATACTGATTGCTATACAAGCGGTAACCCAAAAACACAAATATGGTCATAAATGCATTTAACGGTCATTCTGATTTTAATGCCCGCTATAGGAGCACCCTACTACGGCCCTCTTTCACTCAGGGCCGTCCTGGGTGCTTTATGGACTGTTTGACAAGTGCTGGAGGAGGAAATAGAGCCGTGCACCTGGTGATTGAAACCGTGCATCTGGTAACCCAAAAACACAAATATGGTCATAAATGCATTTAACGGTCATTCTGATTTTAATGCCCGCTATAGGAGCACCCTACTACGGCCCTCTTTCACTCAGGGCCGTCCTGGGTGCTTTATGGACTGTTTGACAAGTGCTGGAGGAGGAAATAGAGCCGTGCACCTGGTGATTGAAACCGTGCACCTGGTGATTGAAAACGTGCATCTGGTAACCCAAAAATTCAAATATGGTCCTAAATGCATTTAAGGGTCATTCTGATATTAATGCCCGCTATGGAAACACCCTACTACGGCCCTCTCTCTGTCGGGGGCGACCTGAGTGCATTATGGACACTTTGAAATTTCACGATGGATACTGATTGCTATACAAGCGGTAACCCAAAAACACAAATATGGTCATAAATGCATTTAACGGTCATTCTGATTTTAATGCCCGCTATAGGAGCACCCTACTACGGCCCTCTTTCACTCAGGGCCGTCCTGGGTGCTTTATGGACTGTTTGACAAGTGCTGGAGGAGGAAATAGAGCCGTGCACCTGGTGATTGAAACCGTGCATCTGGTAACCCAAAAACACAAATATGGTCATAAATGCATTTAACGGTCATTCTGATTTTAATGCCCGCTATAGGAGCACCCTACTACGGCCCTCTTTCACTCAGGGCCGTCCTGGGTGCTTTATGGACTGTTTGACAAGTGCTGGAGGAGGAAATAGAGCCGTGCACCTGGTGATTGAAACCGTGCACCTGGTGATTGAAAACGTGCATCTGGTAACCCAAAAATTCAAATATGGTCCTAAATGCATTTAAGGGTCATTCTGATATTAATGCCCGCTATGGAAACACCCTACTACGGCCCTCTCTCTGTCGGGGGCGACCTGAGTGCATTATGGACACTTTGAAATTTCACGATGGATACTGATTGCTATACAAGCGGTAACCCAAAAACACAAATATGGTCATAAATGCATTTAACGGTCATTCTGATTTTAATGCCCGCTATAGGAGCACCCTACTACGGCCCTCTTTCACTCAGGGCCGTCCTGGGTGCTTTATGGACTGTTTGACAAGTGCTGGAGGAGGAAATAGAGCCGTGCACCTGGTGATTGAAACCGTGCATCTGGTAACCCAAAAACACAAATATGGTCATAAATGCATTTAACGGTCATTCTGATTTTAATGCCCGCTATAGGAGCACCCTACTACGGCCCTCTTTCACTCAGGGCCGTCCTGGGTGCTTTATGGACTGTTTGACAAGTGCTGGAGGAGGAAATAGAGCCGTGCACCTGGTGATTGAAACCGTGCACCTGGTGATTGAAAACGTGCATCTGGTAACCCAAAAATTCAAATATGGTCCTAAATGCATTTAAGGGTCATTCTGATATTAATGCCCGCTATGGAACCACCCTACTACGGCCCTCTCTCTGTCGGGGGCGACCTGAGTGCATTATGGACACTTTGAAATTTCACGATGGATACTGATTGCTATACAAGCGGTAACCCAAAAACACAAATATGGTCATAAATGCATTTAACGGTCATTCTGATTTTAATGCCCGCTATAGGAGCACCCTACTACGGCCCTCTTTCACTCAGGGCCGTCCTGGGTGCTTTATGGACTGTTTGACAAGTGCTGGAGGAGGAAATAGAGCCGTGCACCTGGTGATTGAAACCGTGCATCTGGTAACCCAAAAACACAAATATGGTCATAAATGCATTTAACGGTCATTCTGATTTTAATGCCCGCTATAGGAGCACCCTACTACGGCCCTCTTTCACTCAGGGCCGTCCTGGGTGCTTTATGGACTGTTTGACAAGTGCTGGAGGAGGAAATAGAGCCGTGCACCTGGTGATTGAAACCGTGCATCTGGTAACCCAAAAACACAAATATGGTCATAAATGCATTTAACGGTCATTCTGATTTTAATGCCCGCTATAGGAGCACCCTACTACGGCCCTCTTTCACTCAGGGCCGTCCTGGGTGCTTTATGGACTGTTTGACAAGTGCTGGAGGAGGAAATAGAGCCGTGCACCTGGTGATTGAAACCGTGCACCTGGTGATTGAAAACGTGCATCTGGTAACCCAAAAATTCAAATATGGTCCTAAATGCATTTAAGGGTCATTCTGATATTAATGCCCGCTATGGAAACACCCTACTACGGCCCTCTCTCTGTCGGGGGCGACCTGAGTGCATTATGGACACTTTGAAATTTCACGATGGATACTGATTGCTATACAAGCGGTAACCCAAAAACACAAATATGGTCATAAATGCATTTAACGGTCATTCTGATTTTAATGCCCGCTATAGGAGCACCCTACTACGGCCCTCTTTCACTCAGGGCCGTCCTGGGTGCTTTATGGACTGTTTGACAAGTGCTGGAGGAGGAAATAGAGCCGTGCACCTGGTGATTGAAACCGTGCATCTGGTAACCCAAAAACACAAATATGGTCATAAATGCATTTAACGGTCATTCTGATTTTAATGCCCGCTATAGGAGCACCCTACTACGGCCCTCTTTCACTCAGGGCCGTCCTGGGTGCTTTATGGACTGTTTGACAAGTGCTGGAGGAGGAAATAGAGCCGTGCACCTGGTGATTGAAACCGTGCACCTGGTGATTGAAAACGTGCATCTGGTAACCCAAAAATTCAAATATGGTCCTAAATGCATTTAAGGGTCATTCTGATATTAATGCCCGCTATGGAAACACCCTACTACGGCCCTCTCTCTGTCGGGGGCGACCTGAGTGCATTATGGACACTTTGAAATTTCACGATGGATACTGATTGCTATACAAGCGGTAACCCAAAAACACAAATATGGTCATAAATGCATTTAACGGTCATTCTGATTTTAATGCCCGCTATAGGAGCACCCTACTACGGCCCTCTTTCACTCAGGGCCGTCCTGGGTGCTTTATGGACTGTTTGACAAGTGCTGGAGGAGGAAATAGAGCCGTGCACCTGGTGATTGAAACCGTGCATCTGGTAACCCAAAAACACAAATATGGTCATAAATGCATTTAACGGTCATTCTGATTTTAATGCCCGCTATAGGAGCACCCTACTACGGCCCTCTTTCACTCAGGGCCGTCCTGGGTGCTTTATGGACTGTTTGACAAGTGCTGGAGGAGGAAATAGAGCCGTGCACCTGGTGATTGAAACCGTGCATCTGGTAACCCAAAAACACAAATATGGTCATAAATGCATTTAACGGTCATTCTGATTTTAATGCCCGCTATAGGAGCACCCTACTACGGCCCTCTTTCACTCAGGGCCGTCCTGGGTGCTTTATGGACTGTTTGACAAGTGCTGGAGGAGGAAATAGAGCCGTGCACCTGGTGATTGAAACCGTGCACCTGGTGATTGAAAACGTGCATCTGGTAACCCAAAAATTCAAATATGGTCCTAAATGCATTTAAGGGTCATTCTGATATTAATGCCCGCTATGGAAACACCCTACTACGGCCCTCTCTCTGTCGGGGGCGACCTGAGTGCATTATGGACACTTTGAAATTTCACGATGGATACTGATTGCTATACAAGCGGTAACCCAAAAACACAAATATGGTCATAAATGCATTTAACGGTCATTCTGATTTTAATGCCCGCTATAGGAGCACCCTACTACGGCCCTCTTTCACTCAGGGCCGTCCTGGGTGCTTTATGGACTGTTTGACAAGTGCTGGAGGAGGAAATAGAGCCGTGCACCTGGTGATTGAAACCGTGCATCTGGTAACCCAAAAACACAAATATGGTCATAAATGCATTTAACGGTCATTCTGATTTTAATGCCCGCTATAGGAGCACCCTACTACGGCCCTCTTTCACTCAGGGCCGTCCTGGGTGCTTTATGGACTGTTTGACAAGTGCTGGAGGAGGAAATAGAGCCGTGCACCTGGTGATTGAAACCGTGCACCTGGTGATTGAAAACGTGCATCTGGTAACCCAAAAATTCAAATATGGTCCTAAATGCATTTAAGGGTCATTCTGATATTAATGCCCGCTATGGAAACACCCTACTACGGCCCTCTCTCTGTCGGGGGCGACCTGAGTGCATTATGGACACTTTGAAATTTCACGATGGATACTGATTGCTATACAAGCGGTAACCCAAAAACACAAATATGGTCATAAATGCATTTAACGGTCATTCTGATTTTAATGCCCGCTATAGGAGCACCCTACTACGGCCCTCTTTCACTCAGGGCCGTCCTGGGTGCTTTATGGACTGTTTGACAAGTGCTGGAGGAGGAAATAGAGCCGTGCACCTGGTGATTGAAACCGTGCATCTGGTAACCCAAAAACACAAATATGGTCATAAATGCATTTAACGGTCATTCTGATTTTAATGCCCGCTATAGGAGCACCCTACTACGGCCCTCTTTCACTCAGGGCCGTCCTGGGTGCTTTATGGACTGTTTGACAAGTGCTGGAGGAGGAAATAGAGCCGTGCACCTGGTGATTGAAACCGTGCACCTGGTGATTGAAAACGTGCATCTGGTAACCCAAAAATTCAAATATGGTCCTAAATGCATTTAAGGGTCATTCTGATATTAATGCCCGCTATGGAAACACCCTACTACGGCCCTCTCTCTGTCGGGGGCGACCTGAGTGCATTATGGACACTTTGAAATTTCACGATGGATACTGATTGCTATACAAGCGGTAACCCAAAAACACAAATATGGTCATAAATGCATTTAACGGTCATTCTGATTTTAATGCCCGCTATAGGAGCACCCTACTACGGCCCTCTTTCACTCAGGGCCGTCCTGGGTGCTTTATGGACTGTTTGACAAGTGCTGGAGGAGGAAATAGAGCCGTGCACCTGGTGATTGAAACCGTGCATCTGGTAACCCAAAAACACAAATATGGTCATAAATGCATTTAACGGTCATTCTGATTTTAATGCCCGCTATAGGAGCACCCTACTACGGCCCTCTTTCACTCAGGGCCGTCCTGGGTGCTTTATGGACTGTTTGACAAGTGCTGGAGGAGGAAATAGAGCCGTGCACCTGGTGATTGAAACCGTGCATCTGGTAACCCAAAAACAAATATGGTCATAAATGCATTTAACGGTCATTCTGATTTTAATGCCCGCTATAGGAGCACCCTACTACGGCCCTCTTTCACTCAGGGCCGTCCTGGGTGCTTTATGGACTGTTTGACAAGTGCTGGAGGAGGAAATAGAGCCGTGCACCTGGTGATTGAAACCGTGCACCTGGTGATTGAAAACGTGCATCTGGTAACCCAAAAATTCAAATATGGTCCTAAATGCATTTAAGGGTCATTCTGATATTAATGCCCGCTATGGAAACACCCTACTACGGCCCTCTCTCTGTCGGGGGCGACCTGAGTGCATTATGGACACTTTGAAATTTCACGATGGATACTGATTGCTATACAAGCGGTAACCCAAAAACACAAATATGGTCATAAATGCATTTAACGGTCATTCTGATTTTAATGCCCGCTATAGGAGCACCCTACTACGGCCCTCTTTCACTCAGGGCCGTCCTGGGTGCTTTATGGACTGTTTGACAAGTGCTGGAGGAGGAAATAGAGCCGTGCACCTGGTGATTGAAACCGTGCACCTGGTGATTGAAACGTGCATCTGGTAACCCAAAAATTCAAATATGGTCATAAATGCATTTAAGGGTCATTCTGATTTTAATGCCCGCTATGGAGCACCCTACTACGGCCCTCTCTCTGTCGGGGCGTCCTGAGTGCTTTATGGACACTTTGAAATTTCACGGGTACTGATTGCTATACAAGCGGTAACCCAAAAACACAAATATGGTCATAAATGCATTTAACGGTCATTCTGATTTTAATGCCCGCTATAGGAGCACCCTACTACGGCCCTCTTTCACTCAGGGCCGTCCTGGGTGCTTTATGGACTGTTTGACAAGTGCTGGAGGAGGAAATAGAGCCGTGCACCTGGTGATTGAAACCGTGCACCTGGTGATTGAAAACGTGCATCTGGTAACCCAAAAATTCAAATATGGTCCTAAATGCATTTAAGGGTCATTCTGATATTAATGCCCGCTATGGAAACACCCTACTACGGCCCTCTCTTGTCGGGGGCGACCTGAGTGCATTATGGACACTTTGAAATTTCACGATGGATACTGATTGCTATACAAGCGGTAACCCAAAAACACAAATATGGTCATAAATGCATTTAACGGTCATTCTGATTTTAATGCCCGCTATAGGAGCACCCTACTACGGCCCTCTTTCACTCAGGGCCGTCCTGGGTGCTTTATGGACTGTTTGACAAGTGCTGGAGGAGGAAATAGAGCCGTGCACCTGGTGATTGAAACCGTGCATCTGGTAACCCAAAAACACAAATATGGTCATAAATGCATTTAACGGTCATTCTGATTTTAATGCCCGCTATAGGAGCACCCTACTACGGCCCTCTTTCACTCAGGGCCGTCCTGGGTGCTTTATGGACTGTTTGACAAGTGCTGGAGGAGGAAATAGAGCCGTGCACCTGGTGATTGAAACCGTGCACCTGGTGATTGAAAACGTGCATCTGGTAACCCAAAAATTCAAATATGGTCCTAATGAATATTTAAGGGTCATTCTGATATTAATGCCCGCTATGGAAACACCCTACTACGGCCCTCTCTCTGTCGGGGGCGACGACCTGAGTGCATATGGACACTTTGAAATTTCACGATGGATACTGATTGCTATACAAGCGGTAACCCAAAAACACAAATATGGTCATAAATGCATTTAACGGTCATTCTGATTTTAATGCCCGCTATAGGAGCACCCTACTACGGCCCTCTTTCACTCAGGGCCGTCCTGGGTGCTTTATGGACTGTTTGACAAGTGCTGGAGGAGGAAATAGAGCCGTGCACCTGGTGATTGAAACCGTGCATCTGGTAACCCAAAAACACAAATATGGTCATAAATGCATTTAACGGTCATTCTGATTTTAATGCCCGCTATAGGAGCACCCTACTACGGCCCTCTTTCACTCAGGCCGTCCTGGGTGCTTTATGGACTGTTTGACAAGTGCTGGAGGAGGAAATAGAGCCGTGCACCTGGTGATTGAAACCGTGCATCTGGTAACCCAAAAACACAAATATGGTCATAAATGCATTTAACGGTCATTCTGATTTTAATGCCCGCTATAGGAGCACCCTACTACGGCCCTCTTTCACTCAGGGCCGTCCTGGGTGCTTTATGGACTGTTTGACAAGTGCTGGAGGAGGAAATAGAGCCGTGCACCTGGTGATTGAAACCGTGCACCTGGTGATTGAAAACGTGCATCTGGTAACCCAAAATTCAAATATGGTCCTAAATGCATTTAAGGGTCATTCTGATATAATGCCCGCTATGGAAACACCCTACTACGGCCCTCTCTCTGTCGGGGGCGACCTGAGTGCATTATGGACACTTTGAAATTTCACGATGGATACTGATTGCTATACAGCGGTAACCCAAAAACACAAATATGGTCATAAATGCATTTAACGGTCATTCTGATTTTAATGCCCGCTATAGGAGCACCCTACTACGGCCCTCTTTCACTCAGGGCCGTCCTGGGTGCTTTATGGACTGTTTGACAAGTGCTGGAGGAGGAAATAGAGCCGTGCACCTGGTGATTGAAACCGTGCATCTGGTAACCCAAAAACACAAATATGGTCATAAATGCATTTAACGGTCATTCTGATTTTAATGCCCGCTATAGGAGCACCCTACTACGGCCCTCTTTCACTCAGGGCCGTCCTGGGTGCTTTATGGACTGTTTGACAAGTGCTGGAGGAGGAAATAGAGCCGTGCACCTGGTGATTGAAACCGTGCACCTGGTGATTGAAAACGTGCATCTGGTAACCCAAAAATTCAAATATGGTCCTAAATGCATTTAAGGGTCATTCTGATATTAATGCCCGCTATGGAAACACCCTACTACGGCCCTCTCTCTGTCGGGGGCGACCTGAGTGCATTATGGACACTTTGAAATTTCACGATGGATACTGATTGCTATACAAGCGGTAACCCAAAAACACAAATATGGTCATAAATGCATTTAACGGTCATTCTGATTTTAATGCCCGCTATAGGAGCACCCTACTACGGCCCTCTTTCACTCAGGGCCGTCCTGGGTGCTTTATGGACTGTTTGACAAGTGCTGGAGGAGGAAATAGAGCCGTGCACCTGGTGATTGAAACCGTGCATCTGGTAACCCAAAAACACAAATATGGTCATAAATGCATTTAACGGTCATTCTGATTTTAATGCCCGCTATAGGAGCACCCTACTACGGCCCTCTTTCACTCAGGGCCGTCCTGGGTGCTTTATGGACTGTTTGACAAGTGCTGGAGGAGGAAATAGAGCCGTGCACCTGGTGATTGAAACCGTGCACCTGGTGATTGAAAACGTGCATCTGGTAACCCAAAAATTCAAATATGGTCCTAAATGCATTTAAGGGTCATTCTGATATTAATGCCCGCTATGGAAACACCCTACTACGGCCCTCTCTCTGTCGGGGGCGACCTGAGTGCATTATGGACACTTTGAAATTTCACGATGGATACTGATTGCTATACAAGCGGTAACCCAAAAACACAATATGGTCATAAATGCATTTAACGGTCATTCTGATTTTAATGCCCGCTATAGGAGCACCCTACTACGGCCCTCTTTCACTCAGGGCCGTCCTGGGTGCTTTATGGACTGTTTGACAAGTGCTGGAGGAGGAAATAGAGCCGTGCACCTGGTGATTGAAACCGTGCATCTGGTAACCCAAAAACACAAATATGGTCATAAATGCATTTAACGGTCATTCTGATTTTAATGCCCGCTATAGAGACCCCTACTACGGCCCTCTTTCACTCAGGGCCGTCCTGGGTGCTTTATGGACTGTTTGACAAGTGCTGAGGAGGAGGAAATAGAGCCGTGCACCTGGTGATTGAAACCGTGCATCTGGTAACCCAAAAACACAAATATGGTCATAAATGCATTTAACGGTCATTCTGATTTTAATGCCCGCTATAGGAGCACCCTACTACGGCCCTCTTTCACTCAGGGCCGTCCTGGGTGCTTTATGGACTGTTTGACAAGTGCTGGAGGAGGAAATAGAGCCGTGCACCTGGTGATTGAAACCGTGCACCTGGTGATTGAAAACGTGCATCTGGTAACCCAAAAATTCAAATATGGTCCTAAATGCATTTAAGGGTCATTCTGATATTAATGCCGCGCTATGGAAACACCCTACTACGGCCCTCTCTCTGTCGGGGGCGACCTGAGTGCATTATGGACACTTTGAAATTTCACGATGGATACTGATTGCTATACAAGCGGTAACCCAAAAACACAAATATGGTCATAAATGCATTTAACGGTCATTCTGATTTTAATGCCCGCTATAGGAGCACCCTACTACGGCCCTCTTTCACTCAGGGCCGTCCTGGTGCTTTATGGACTGTTTGACAAGTGCTGGAGGAGGAAATAGAGCCGTGCACCTGGTGATTGAAACCGTGCATCTGGTAACCAAAAACACAAATATGGTCATAAATGCATTTAACGGTCATTCTGATTTTAATGCCCGCTATAGGAGCACCCTACTACGGCCCTCTTCACTCAGGGCCGTCCTGGGTGCTTTATGGACTGTTTGACAAGTGCTGGAGGAGGAAATAGAGCCGTGCACCTGGTGATTGAAACCGTGCATCTGGTAACCCAAAAACACAAATATGGTCATAAATGCATTTAACGGTCATTCTGATTTTAATGCCCGCTATAGGAGCACCCTACTACGGCCCTCTTTCACTCAGGGCCGTCCTGGGGCTTTATGGACTGTTTGACAAGTGCTGGAGGAGGAAATAGAGCCGTGCACCTGGTGATTGAAACCGTGCACCTGGTGATTGAAAACGTGCATCTGGTAACCCAAAAATTCAAATATGGTCCTAAATGCATTTAAGGGTCATTCTGATTATTAATGCCCGCTATGGAAACACCCTACTACGGCCCTTCTCTGTCGGGGGCGACCTGAGTGCATTATGGACACTTTGAAATTTCACGATGGATACTGATTGCTATACAAGCGGTAACCCAAAAACACAAATATGGTCATAAATGCATTTAACGGTCATTCTGATTTTAATGCCCGCTATAGGAGCACCCTACTACGGCCCTCTTTCACTCAGGCCGTCCTGGGTGCTTTATGGACTGTTTGACAAGTGCTGGAGGAGGAAATAGAGCCGTGCACCTGGTGATTGAAACCGTGCATCTGGTAACCCCAAAACACAAATATGGTCATAAATGCATTTAACGGTCATTCTGATTTTAATGCCCGCTATAGGAGCACCCTACTACGGCCCTCTTTCACTCAGGGCCGTCCTGGGTGCTTTATGGACTGTTTGACAAGTGCTGGAGGAGGAAATAGAGCCGTGCACCTGGTGATTGAAACCGTGCACCTGGTGATTGAAAACGTGCATCTGGTAACCCAAAAATTCAAATATGGTCCTAAATGCATTTAAGGGTCATTCTGATATTAATGCCCGCTATGGAAACACCCTACTACGGCCCTCTCTCTGTCGGGGGCGACCTGAGTGCATTATGGACACTTTGAAATTTCACGATGGATACTGATTGCTATACAAGCGGTAACCCAAAAACACAAATATGGTCATAAATGCATTTAACGGTCATTCTGATTTTAATGCCCGCTATAGGAGCACCCTACTACGGCCCTCTTTCACTCAGGGCCGTCCTGGGTGCTTTATGGACTGTTTGACAAGTGCTGGAGGAGGAAATAGAGCCGTGCACCTGGTGATTGAAACCGTGCATCTGGTAACCCAAAAACAAAATATGGTCATAAATGCATTTAACGGTCATTCTGATTTAATGCCGCTCTATAGGAGCACCCTACTACGGCCCTCTTTCACTCAGGGCCGTCCTGGGTGCTTTATGGACTGTTTGGACAAGTGCTGCTGAGGAGGAAATAGAGCCGTGCACCTGGTGATTGAAAACGTGCATCGAACCAAAACACAATATGGTCCTAAATGAATAACGTCATCTGATTTTAATTGCCCGCTATTAACCACCCTACTACGGCCCTCTTTCACTCAGGGCGTCTGGGTGCTTTATGGAC
>NW_022262407.1:0-37074 GCF_002021735.2 Oncorhynchus kisutch
CACCTGCCCTGGTGATTGAAACGGCATCTGGTAACCAAAAACACAATATGGTCATAAATGCATTTAACGGTCATTCTGATTTAATGCCGCTATAGGAGGCACCCTACTACGGCCCTCTTTCACTCAGGGCCGTTGGGTGCATTATGGACTGTTTGACAAGTTGGAGGAGGAAATAGAGCCGCTGCATGGTGATTGAAACCGTGCATTGGTAACCCAAAAAACACAAATATGGTGCATAAATGCATTTAACGGTCATTCTGATTTTAATGCCCGCTATAGGAGCACCCTACTACGGCCCTCTTTCACTCAGGGCCGTCCTGGGTGCTTTATGGACTGTTGACAAGTGTGGCGGAGGGAGGAAATAGAGCGTGCAGGTGATTGGAAAATGCACGTGTGATTTTGACATGATTGAAAAACGTGCATCTGGTAACCCAAAATTTCAAATATGGTCCTAAATGCATTTAAGGGTCATTCTGATTTTAATGCCCGCTATGGAGCACCCTACTACGGCCCCTCTCTCTGTCGGGGGCGACTGAGTGCATTATGGACACTTTGAAATTTCACGATGGATATGATTGCTATACAAGCGGTAACCCCAAAACACAAATATGGTCATAAATGCATTTAACGGTCATTCTGATTTTAATGCCGCTATAGGAGCACCCTACTACGGCCCTCTTTCACTCAGGGCCGTCCTGGGTGCTTTATGGACTGTTTGACAAGTGCTGGAGGAGGAAATAGAGCCGTGCACCTGGTGATTGAAACCGTGCATCTGGTAACCCAAAACACAAATATGGTCATAAATGCATTTAACGGTCATTCTGATTTTTAATGCCCGCTATAGGAGCACCCTACTACGGCCCTCTTTCACTCAGGGCCGTCCTGGGTGCTTTATGGACTGTTTGACAAGTGCTGGAGGAGGAAATAGAGCCGTGCACCTGGTGATTGAAACCGTGCACCTGGTGATTGAAAACGTGCATCTGGTAACCCAAAAATTCAAATATGGTCCTAAATGCATTTAAGGGTCATTCTGATATTAATGCCCGCTATGGAAACACCCTACTACGGCCCCTGTCTCTGTCGGGGGCGACCTGAGTGCATTATGGACACTTTGAAATTTCACGATGGATACTGATTGCTATACAAGCGGTAACCCAAAAACACAAATATGGTCATAAATGCATTTAACGGTCATTCTGATTTTAATGCCCGCTATAGGAGCACCCTACTACGGCCCTCTTTCACTCAGGGCCGTCCTGGGTGCTTTATGGACTGTTTGACAAGTGCTGGAGGAGGAAATAGAGCCGTGCACCTGGTGATTGAAACCGTGCATCTGGTAACCCAAAAACACAAATATGGTCATAAATGCATTTAACGGTCATTCTGATTTTAATGCCCGCTATAGGAGCACCCTACTACGGCCCTCTTTCACTCAGGGCCGTCCTGGGTGCTTTATGGACTGTTTGACAAGTGCTGGAGGAGGAAATAGAGCCGTGCACCTGGTGATTGAAACCGTGCACCTGGTGATTGAAAACGTGCATCTGGTAACCCAAAAATTCAAATATGGTCCTAAATGCATTTAAGGGTCATTCTGATATTAATGCCCGCTATGGAAACACCCTACTACGGCCCTCTCTCTGTCGGGGGCGACCTGAGTGCATTATGGACACTTTGAAATTTCACGATGGATACTGATTGCTATACAAGCGGTAACCCAAAAACACAAATATGGTCATAAATGCATTTAACGGTCATTCTGATTTTAATGCCCGCTATAGGAGCACCCTACTACGGCCCTCTTTCACTCAGGGCCGTCCTGGGTGCTTTATGGACTGTTTGACAAGTGCTGGAGGAGGAAATAGAGCCGTGCACCTGGTGATTGAAACCGTGCATCTGGTAACCCAAAAACACAAATATGGTCATAAATGCATTTAACGGTCATTCTGATTTTAATGCCCGCTATAGGAGCACCCTACTACGGCCCTCTTTCACTCAGGGCCGTCCTGGGTGCTTTATGGACTGTTTGACAAGTGCTGGAGGAGGAAATAGAGCCGTGCACCTGGTGATTGAAACCGTGCACCTGGTGATTGAAAACGTGCATCTGGTAACCCAAAAATTCAAATATGGTCCTAAATGCATTTAAGGGTCATTCTGATATTAATGCCCGCTATGGAAACACCCTACTACGGCCCTCTCTCTGTCGGGGGCGACCTGAGTGCATTATGGACACTTTGAAATTTCACGATGGATACTGATTGCTATACAAGCGGTAACCCAAAACACAAATATGGTCATAAATGCATTTAACGGTCATTCTGATTTTAATGCCCGCTATAGGAGCACCCTACTACGGCCCTCTTTCACTCAGGGCCGTCCTGGGTGCTTTATGGACTGTTTGACAAGTGCTGGAGGAGGAAATAGAGCCGTGCACCTGGTGATTGAAACCGTGCATCTGGTAACCCAAAAACACAAATATGGTCATAAATGCATTTAACGGTCATTCTGATTTTAATGCCCGCTATAGGAGCACCCTACTACGGCCCTCTTTCACTCAGGGCCGTCCTGGGTGCTTTATGGACTGTTTGACAAGTGCTGGAGGAGGAAATAGAGCCGTGCACCTGGTGATTGAAACCGTGCATCTGGTAACCCAAAAACACAAATATGGTCATAAATGCATTTAACGGTCATTCTGATTTTAATGCCCGCTATAGGAGCACCCTACTACGGCCCTCTTTCACTCAGGGCCGTCCTGGGTGCTTTATGGACTGTTTGACAAGTGCTGGAGGAGGAAATAGAGCCGTGCACCTGGTGATTGAAACCGTGCACCTGGTGATTGAAAACGTGCATCTGGTAACCCAAAAATTCAAATATGGTCCTAAATGCATTTAAGGGTCATTCTGATATTAATGCCCGCTATGGAAACACCCTACTACGGCCCTCTCTCTGTCGGGGGCGACCTGAGTGCATTATGGACACTTTGAAATTTCACGATGGATACTGATTGCTATACAAGCGGTAACCCAAAAACACAAATATGGTCATAAATGCATTTAACGGTCATTCTGATTTTAATGCCCGCTATAGGAGCACCCTACTACGGCCCTCTTTCACTCAGGGCCGTCCTGGGTGCTTTATGGACTGTTTGACAAGTGCTGGAGGAGGAAATAGAGCCGTGCACCTGGTGATTGAAACCGTGCATCTGGTAACCCAAAAACACAAATATGGTCATAAATGCATTTAACGGTCATTCTGATTTTAATGCCCGCTATAGGAGCACCCTACTACGGCCCTCTTTCACTCAGGGCCGTCCTGGGTGCTTTATGGACTGTTTGACAAGTGCTGGAGGAGGAAATAGAGCCGTGCACCTGGTGATTGAAACCGTGCACCTGGTGATTGAAAACGTGCATCTGGTAACCCAAAAATTCAAATATGGTCCTAAATGCATTTAAGGGTCATTCTGATATTAATGCCCGCTATGGAAACACCCTACTACGGCCCTCTCTCTGTCGGGGGCGACCTGAGTGCATTATGGACACTTTGAAATTTCACGATGGATACTGATTGCTATACAAGCGGTAACCCAAAAACACAAATATGGTCATAAATGCATTTAACGGTCATTCTGATTTTAATGCCCGCTATAGGAGCACCCTACTACGGCCCTCTTTCACTCAGGGCCGTCCTGGGTGCTTTATGGACTGTTTGACAAGTGCTGGAGGAGGAAATAGAGCCGTGCACCTGGTGATTGAAACCGTGCATCTGGTAACCCAAAAACACAAATATGGTCATAAATGCATTTAACGGTCATTCTGATTTTAATGCCCGCTATAGGAGCACCCTACTACGGCCCTCTTTCACTCAGGGCCGTCCTGGGTGCTTTATGGACTGTTTGACAAGTGCTGGAGGAGGAAATAGAGCCGTGCACCTGGTGATTGAAACCGTGCATCTGGTAACCCAAAAACACAAATATGGTCATAAATGCATTTAACGGTCATTCTGATTTTAATGCCCGCTATAGGAGCACCCTACTACGGCCCTCTTTCACTCAGGGCCGTCCTGGGTGCTTTATGGACTGTTTGACAAGTGCTGGAGGAGGAAATAGAGCCGTGCACCTGGTGATTGAAACCGTGCACCTGGTGATTGAAAACGTGCATCTGGTAACCCAAAAATTCAAATATGGTCCTAAATGCATTTAAGGGTCATTCTGATATTAATGCCCGCTATGGAAACACCCTACTACGGCCCTCTCTCTGTCGGGGGCGACCTGAGTGCATTATGGACACTTTGAAATTTCACGATGGATACTGATTGCTATACAAGCGGTAACCCAAAAACACAAATATGGTCATAAATGCATTTAACGGTCATTCTGATTTTAATGCCCGCTATAGGAGCACCCTACTACGGCCCTCTTTCACTCAGGGCCGTCCTGGGTGCTTTATGGACTGTTTGACAAGTGCTGGAGGAGGAAATAGAGCCGTGCACCTGGTGATTGCATCTGGTAACCCAAAAACACAAATATGGTCATAAATGCATTTAACGGTCATTCTGATTTTAATGCCCGCTATAGGAGCACCCTACTACGGCCCTCTTTCACTCAGGGCCGTCTGGGTGCTTTATGGACTGTTTGACAAGTGCTGGAGGAGGAAATAGAGCCGTGCACCTGGTGATTGAAACCGTGCATCTGGTAACCCAAAAACACAAATATGGTCATAAATGCATTTAACGGTCATTCTGATTTTAATGCCCGCTATAGGAGCACCCTACTACGGCCCTCTTTCACTCAGGGCCGTCCTGGGTGCTTTATGGACTGTTTGACAAGTGCTGGAGGAGGAAATAGAGCCGTGCACCTGGTGATTGAAACCGTGCACCTGGTGATTGAAAACGTGCATCTGGTAACCCAAAAATTCAAATATGGTCCTAAATGCATTTAAGGGTCATTCTGATATTAATGCCCGCTATGGAAACACCCCTACTACGGCCCTCTCTCTGTCGGGGGCGACCTGAGTGCATTATGGACACTTTGAAATTTCACGATGGATACTGATTGCTATACAAGCGGTAACCCAAAAACACAAATATGGTCATAAATGCATTTAACGGTCATTCTGATTTTAATGCCCGCTATAGGAGCACCCTACTACGGCCCTCTTTCACTCAGGGCCGTCCTGGGTGCTTTATGGACTGTTTGACAAGTGCTGGAGGAGGAAATAGAGCCGTGCACCTGGTGATTGAAACCGTGCATCTGGTAACCCAAAAACACAAATATGGTCATAAATGCATTTAACGGTCATTCTGATTTTAATGCCCGCTATAGGAGCACCCTACTACGGCCCTCTTTCACTCAGGGCCGTCCTGGGTGCTTTATGGACTGTTTGACAAGTGCTGGAGGAGGAAATAGAGCCGTGCACCTGGTGATTGAAACCGTGCACCTGGTGATTGAAAACGTGCATCTGGTAACCCAAAAATTCAAATATGGTCCTAAATGCATTTAAGGGTCATTCTGATATTAATGCCCGCTATGGAAACACCCTACTACGGCCCTCTCTCTGTCGGGGGCGACCTGAGTGCATTATGGACACTTTGAAATTTCACGATGGATACTGATTGCTATACAAGCGGTAACCCAAAAACACAAATATGGTCATAAATGCATTTAACGGTCATTCTGATTTTAATGCCCGCTATAGGAGCACCCTACTACGGCCCTCTTTCACTCAGGGCCGTCCTGGGTGCTTTATGGACTGTTTGACAAGTGCTGGAGGAGGAAATAGAGCCGTGCACCTGGTGATTGAAACCGTGCATCTGGTAACCCAAAAACACAAATATGGTCATAAATGCATTTAACGGTCATTCTGATTTTAATGCCCGCTATAGGAGCACCCTACTACGGCCCTCTTTCACTCAGGGCCGTCCTGGGTGCTTTATGGACTGTTTGACAAGTGCTGGAGGAGGAAATAGAGCCGTGCACCTGGTGATTGAAACCGTGCACCTGGTGATTGAAAACGTGCATCTGGTAACCCAAAAATTCAAATATGGTCCTAAATGCATTTAAGGGTCATTCTGATATTAATGCCCGCTATGGAAACACCCTACTACGGCCCTCTCTCTGTCGGGGGCGACCTGAGTGCATTATGGACACTTTGAAATTTCACGATGGATACTGATTGCTATACAAGCGGTAACCCAAAAACACAAATATGGTCATAAATGCATTTAACGGTCATTCTGATTTTAATGCCCGCTATAGGAGCACCCTACTACGGCCCTCTTTCACTCAGGGCCGTCCTGGGTGCTTTATGGACTGTTTGACAAGTGCTGGAGGAGGAAATAGAGCCGTGCACCTGGTGATTGAAACCGTGCATCTGGTAACCCAAAAACACAAATATGGTCATAAATGCATTTAACGGTCATTCTGATTTTAATGCCCGCTATAGGAGCACCCTACTACGGCCCTCTTTCACTCAGGGCCGTCCTGGGTGCTTTATGGACTGTTTGACAAGTGCTGGAGGAGGAAATAGAGCCGTGCACCTGGTGATTGAAACCGTGCATCTGGTAACCCAAAAACACAAATATGGTCATAAATGCATTTAACGGTCATTCTGATTTTAATGCCCGCTATAGGAGCACCCTACTACGGCCCTCTTTCACTCAGGGCCGTCCTGGGTGCTTTATGGACTGTTTGACAAGTGCTGGAGGAGGAAATAGAGCCGTGCACCTGGTGATTGAAACCGTGCACCTGGTGATTGAAAACGTGCATCTGGTAACCCAAAAATTCAAATATGGTCCTAAATGCATTTAAGGGTCATTCTGATATTAATGCCCGCTATGGAAACACCCTACTACGGCCCTCTCTCTGTCGGGGGCGACCTGAGTGCATTATGGACACTTTGAAATTTCACGATGGATACTGATTGCTATACAAGCGGTAACCCAAAAACACAAATATGGTCATAAATGCATTTAACGGTCATTCTGATTTTAATGCCCGCTATAGGAGCACCCTACTACGGCCCTCTTTCACTCAGGGCCGTCCTGGGTGCTTTATGGACTGTTTGACAAGTGCTGGAGGAGGAAATAGAGCCGTGCACCTGGTGATTGAAACCGTGCATCTGGTAACCCAAAAACACAAATATGGTCATAAATGCATTTAACGGTCATTCTGATTTTAATGCCCGCTATAGGAGCACCCTACTACGGCCCTCTTTCACTCAGGGCCGTCCTGGGTGCTTTATGGACTGTTTGACAAGTGCTGGAGGAGGAAATAGAGCCGTGCACCTGGTGATTGAAACCGTGCATCTGGTAACCCAAAAACACAAATATGGTCATAAATGCATTTAACGGTCATTCTGATTTTAATGCCCGCTATAGGAGCACCCTACTACGGCCCTCTTTCACTCAGGGCCGTCCTGGGTGCTTTATGGACTGTTTGACAAGTGCTGGAGGAGGAAATAGAGCCGTGCACCTGGTGATTGAAACCGTGCACCTGGTGATTGAAAACGTGCATCTGGTAACCCAAAATTCAAATATGGTCCTAAATGCATTTAAGGGTCATTCTGATATTAATGCCCGCTATGGAAACACCCTACTACGGCCCTCTCTCTGTCGGGGGCGACCTGAGTGCATTATGGACACTTTGAAATTTCACGATGGATACTGATTGCTATACAAGCGGTAACCCAAAAACACAAATATGGTCATAAATGCATTTAACGGTCATTCTGATTTTAATGCCCGCTATAGGAGCACCCTACTACGGCCCTCTTTCACTCAGGGCCGTCCTGGGTGCTTTATGGACTGTTTGACAAGTGCTGGAGGAGGAAATAGAGCCGTGCACCTGGTGATTGAAACCGTGCATCTGGTAACCCAAAAACACAAATATGGTCATAAATGCATTTAACGGTCATTCTGATTTTAATGCCCGCTATAGGAGCACCCTACTACGGCCCTCTTTCACTCAGGGCCGTCCTGGGTGCTTTATGGACTGTTTGACAAGTGCTGGAGGAGGAAATAGAGCCGTGCACCTGGTGATTGAAACCGTGCACCTGGTGATTGAAAACGTGCATCTGGTAACCCAAAAATTCAAATATGGTCCTAAATGCATTTAAGGGTCATTCTGATATTAATGCCCGCTATGGAAACACCCTACTACGGCCCTCTCTCTGTCGGGGGCGACCTGAGTGCATTATGGACACTTTGAAATTTCACGATGGATACTGATTGCTATACAAGCGGTAACCCAAAAACACAAATATGGTCATAAATGCATTTAACGGTCATTCTGATTTTAATGCCCGCTATAGGAGCACCCTACTACGGCCCTCTTTCACTCAGGGCCGTCCTGGGTGCTTTATGGACTGTTTGACAAGTGCTGGAGGAGGAAATAGAGCCGTGCACCTGGTGATTGAAACCGTGCATCTGGTAACCCAAAAACACAAATATGGTCATAAATGCATTTAACGGTCATTCTGATTTTAATGCCCGCTATAGGAGCACCCTACTACGGCCCTCTTTCACTCAGGGCCGTCCTGGGTGCTTTATGGACTGTTTGACAAGTGCTGGAGGAGGAAATAGAGCCGTGCACCTGGTGATTGAAACCGTGCACCTGGTGATTGAAAACGTGCATCTGGTAACCCAAAAATTCAAATATGGTCCTAAATGCATTTAAGGGTCATTCTGATATTAATGCCCGCTATGGAAACACCCTACTACGGCCCTCTCTCTGTCGGGGGCGACCTGAGTGCATTATGGACACTTTGAAATTTCACGATGGATACTGATTGCTATACAAGCGGTAACCCAAAAACACAAATATGGTCATAAATGCATTTAACGGTCATTCTGATTTTAATGCCCGCTATAGGAGCACCCTACTACGGCCCTCTTTCACTCAGGGCCGTCCTGGGTGCTTTATGGACTGTTTGACAAGTGCTGGAGGAGGAAATAGAGCCGTGCACCTGGTGATTGAAACCGTGCATCTGGTAACCCAAAAACACAAATATGGTCATAAATGCATTTAACGGTCATTCTGATTTTAATGCCCGCTATAGGAGCACCCTACTACGGCCCTCTTTCACTCAGGGCCGTCCTGGGTGCTTTATGGACTGTTTGACAAGTGCTGGAGGAGGAAATAGAGCCGTGCACCTGGTGATTGAAACCGTGCATCTGGTAACCCAAAAACACAAATATGGTCATAAATGCATTTAACGGTCATTCTGATTTTAATGCCCGCTATAGGAGCACCCTACTACGGCCCTCTTTCACTCAGGGCCGTCCTGGGTGCTTTATGGACTGTTTGACAAGTGCTGGAGGAGGAAATAGAGCCGTGCACCTGGTGATTGAAACCGTGCACCTGGTGATTGAAAACGTGCATCTGGTAACCCAAAAATTCAAATATGGTCCTAAATGCATTTAAGGGTCATTCTGATATTAATGCCCGCTATGGAAACACCCTACTACGGCCCTCTCTCTGTCGGGGGCGACCTGAGTGCATTATGGACACTTTGAAATTTCACGATGGATACTGATTGCTATACAAGCGGTAACCCAAAAACACAAATATGGTCATAAATGCATTTAACGGTCATTCTGATTTTAATGCCCGCTATAGGAGCACCCTACTACGGCCCTCTTTCACTCAGGGCCGTCCTGGGTGCTTTATGGACTGTTTGACAAGTGCTGGAGGAGGAAATAGAGCCGTGCACCTGGTGATTGAAACCGTGCATCTGGTAACCCAAAAACACAAATATGGTCATAAATGCATTTAACGGTCATTCTGATTTTAATGCCCGCTATAGGAGCACCCTACTACGGCCCTCTTTCACTCAGGGCCGTCCTGGGTGCTTTATGGACTGTTTGACAAGTGCTGGAGGAGGAAATAGAGCCGTGCACCTGGTGATTGAAACCGTGCACCTGGTGATTGAAAACGTGCATCTGGTAACCCAAAAATTCAAATATGGTCCTAAATGCATTTAAGGGTCATTCTGATATTAATGCCCGCTATGGAAACACCCTACTACGGCCCTCTCTCTGTCGGGGGCGACCTGAGTGCATTATGGACACTTTGAAATTTCACGATGGATACTGATTGCTATACAAGCGGTAACCCAAAAACACAAATATGGTCATAAATGCATTTAACGGTCATTCTGATTTTAATGCCCGCTATAGGAGCACCCTACTACGGCCCTCTTTCACTCAGGGCCGTCCTGGGTGCTTTATGGACTGTTTGACAAGTGCTGGAGGAGGAAATAGAGCCGTGCACCTGGTGATTGAAACCGTGCATCTGGTAACCCAAAAACACAAATATGGTCATAAATGCATTTAACGGTCATTCTGATTTTAATGCCCGCTATAGGAGCACCCTACTACGGCCCTCTTTCACTCAGGGCCGTCCTGGGTGCTTTATGGACTGTTTGACAAGTGCTGGAGGAGGAAATAGAGCCGTGCACCTGGTGATTGAAACCGTGCATCTGGTAACCCAAAAACACAAATATGGTCATAAATGCATTTAACGGTCATTCTGATTTTAATGCCCGCTATAGGAGCACCCTACTACGGCCCTCTTTCACTCAGGGCCGTCCTGGGTGCTTTATGGACTGTTTGACAAGTGCTGGAGGAGGAAATAGAGCCGTGCACCTGGTGATTGAAACCGTGCACCTGGTGATTGAAAACGTGCATCTGGTAACCCAAAAATTCAAATATGGTCCTAAATGCATTTAAGGGTCATTCTGATATTAATGCCCGCTATGGAAACACCCTACTACGGCCCTCTCTCTGTCGGGGGCGACCTGAGTGCATTATGGACACTTTGAAATTTCACGATGGATACTGATTGCTATACAAGCGGTAACCCAAAAACACAAATATGGTCATAAATGCATTTAACGGTCATTCTGATTTTAATGCCCGCTATAGGAGCACCCTACTACGGCCCTCTTTCACTCAGGGCCGTCCTGGGTGCTTTATGGACTGTTTGACAAGTGCTGGAGGAGGAAATAGAGCCGTGCACCTGGTGATTGAAACCGTGCATCTGGTAACCCAAAAACACAAATATGGTCATAAATGCATTTAACGGTCATTCTGATTTTAATGCCCGCTATAGGAGCACCCTACTACGGCCCTCTTTCACTCAGGGCCGTCCTGGGTGCTTTATGGACTGTTTGACAAGTGCTGGAGGAGGAAATAGAGCCGTGCACCTGGTGATTGAAACCGTGCACCTGGTGATTGAAAACGTGCATCTGGTAACCCAAAAATTCAAATATGGTCCTAAATGCATTTAAGGGTCATTCTGATATTAATGCCCGCTATGGAAACACCCTACTACGGCCCTCTCTCTGTCGGGGGCGACCTGAGTGCATTATGGACACTTTGAAATTTCACGATGGATACTGATTGCTATACAAGCGGTAACCCAAAAACACAAATATGGTCATAAATGCATTTAACGGTCATTCTGATTTTAATGCCCGCTATAGGAGCACCCTACTACGGCCCTCTTTCACTCAGGGCCGTCCTGGGTGCTTTATGGACTGTTTGACAAGTGCTGGAGGAGGAAATAGAGCCGTGCACCTGGTGATTGAAACCGTGCATCTGGTAACCCAAAAACACAAATATGGTCATAAATGCATTTAACGGTCATTCTGATTTTAATGCCCGCTATAGGAGCACCCTACTACGGCCCTCTTTCACTCAGGGCCGTCCTGGGTGCTTTATGGACTGTTTGACAAGTGCTGGAGGAGGAAATAGAGCCGTGCACCTGGTGATTGAAACCGTGCATCTGGTAACCCAAAAACACAAATATGGTCATAAATGCATTTAACGGTCATTCTGATTTTAATGCCCGCTATAGGAGCACCCTACTACGGCCCTCTTTCACTCAGGGCCGTCCTGGGTGCTTTATGGACTGTTTGACAAGTGCTGGAGGAGGAAATAGAGCCGTGCACCTGGTGATTGAAACCGTGCACCTGGTGATTGAAAACGTGCATCTGGTAACCCAAAAATTCAAATATGGTCCTAAATGCATTTAAGGGTCATTCTGATATTAATGCCTCGCTATGGAAACACCCTACTACGGCCCTCTCTCTGTCGGGGGCCGCCTGAGTGCATTATGGACACTTTGAAATTCACGATGGATACTGATTGCTATACAAGCGGTAACCCAAAAACACAAATATGGTCATAAATGCATTTAACGGTCCTTCTGATTTTAATGCCCGCTATAGGGAGCACCCTACTACGGCCCCTCTTTCACACTCAGGGCCGTCCTGGGTGCTTTATGGACTGTTGACAAGTGCTGGAGGAGGAAATAGAGCCGTGCACCTGGTGATTGAAACGTCGCACCTGGTGATTGAAACGTGCATCTGTAACCCAAAAATTCAAATATGGTCCTAAATGCATTTAAGGGTCATTCTGATATTAATGCCCGCTATGGAAACACCCTACTACGGCCCTCTCTCTGTCGGGGGCGACCCTGAGTGCATTATGGACACTTTGAAATTTCACGATGGATACTGATTGCTATACAAGCGGTAACCCAAAAACACAAATATGGTCATAAATGCATTTAACGGTCATTCTGATTTTAATGCCCGCTATAGGAGCACCCTACTACGGCCCTCTTTCACTCAGGGCCGTCCTGGGTGCTTTATGGACTGTTTGACAAGTGCTGGAGGAGGAAATAGAGCCGTGCACCTGGTGATTGAAACCGTGCATCTGGTAACCCAAAAACACAAATATGGTCATAAATGCATTTAACGGTCATTCTGATTTTAATGCCCGCTATAGGAGCACCCTACTACGGCCCTCTTTCACTCAGGGCCGTCCTGGGTGCTTTATGGACTGTTTGACAAGTGCTGGAGGAGGAAATAGAGCCGTGCACCTGGTGATTGAAACCGTGCATCTGGTAACCCAAAAACACAAATATGGTCATAAATGCATTTAACGGTCATTCTGATTTTAATGCCCGCTATAGGAGCACCCTACTACGGCCCTCTTTCACTCAGGGCCGTCCTGGGTGCTTTATGGACTGTTTGACAAGTGCTGGAGGAGGAAATAGAGCCGTGCACCTGGTGATTGAAACCGTGCACCTGGTGATTGAAAACGTGCATCTGGTAACCCAAAAATTCAAATATGGTCCTAAATGCATTTAAGGGTCATTCTGATATTAATGCCCGCTATGGAAACACCCTACTACGGCCCTCTCTCTGTCGGGGGCGACCTGAGTGCATTATGGACACTTTGAAATTTCACGATGGATACTGATTGCTATACAAGCGGTAACCCAAAAACACAAATATGGTCATAAATGCATTTAACGGTCATTCTGATTTTAATGCCCGCTATAGGAGCACCCTACTACGGCCCTCTTTCACTCAGGGCCGTCCTGGGTGCTTTATGGACTGTTTGACAAGTGCTGGAGGAGGAAATAGAGCCGTGCACCTGGTGATTGAAACCGTGCATCTGGTAACCCAAAAACACAAATATGGTCATAAATGCATTTAACGGTCATTCTGATTTTAATGCCCGCTATAGGAGCACCCTACTACGGCCCTCTTTCACTCAGGGCCGTCCTGGGTGCTTTATGGACTGTTTGACAAGTGCTGGAGGAGGAAATAGAGCCGTGCACCTGGTGATTGAAACCGTGCACCTGGTGATTGAAAACGTGCATCTGGTAACCCAAAAATTCAAATATGGTCCTAAATGCATTTAAGGGTCATTCTGATATTAATGCCCGCTATGGAAACACCCTACTACGGCCCTCTCTCTGTCGGGGGCGACCTGAGTGCATTATGGACACTTTGAAATTTCACGATGGATACTGATTGCTATACAAGCGGTAACCCAAAAACACAAATATGGTCATAAATGCATTTAACGGTCATTCTGATTTTAATGCCCGCTATAGGAGCACCCTACTACGGCCCTCTTTCACTCAGGGCCGTCCTGGGTGCTTTATGGACTGTTTGACAAGTGCTGGAGGAGGAAATAGAGCCGTGCACCTGGTGATTGAAACCGTGCATCTGGTAACCCAAAAACACAAATATGGTCATAAATGCATTTAACGGTCATTCTGATTTTAATGCCCGCTATAGGAGCACCCTACTACGGCCCTCTTTCACTCAGGGCCGTCCTGGGTGCTTTATGGACTGTTTGACAAGTGCTGGAGGAGGAAATAGAGCCGTGCACCTGGTGATTGAAACCGTGCACCTGGTGATTGAAAACGTGCATCTGGTAACCCAAAAATTCAAATATGGTCCTAAATGCATTTAAGGGTCATTCTGATATTAATGCCCGCTATGGAAACACCCTACTACGGCCCTCTCTCTGTCGGGGGCGACCTGAGTGCATTATGGACACTTTGAAATTTCACGATGGATACTGATTGCTATACAAGCGGTAACCCAAAAACACAAATATGGTCATAAATGCATTTAACGGTCATTCTGATTTTAATGCCCGCTATAGGAGCACCCTACTACGGCCCTCTTTCACTCAGGGCCGTCCTGGGTGCTTTATGGACTGTTTGACAAGTGCTGGAGGAGGAAATAGAGCCGTGCACCTGGTGATTGAAACCGTGCATCTGGTAACCCAAAAACACAAATATGGTCATAAATGCATTTAACGGTCATTCTGATTTTAATGCCCGCTATAGGAGCACCCTACTACGGCCCTCTTTCACTCAGGGCCGTCCTGGGTGCTTTATGGACTGTTTGACAAGTGCTGGAGGAGGAAATAGAGCCGTGCACCTGGTGATTGAAACCGTGCACCTGGTGATTGAAAACGTGCATCTGGTAACCCAAAAATTCAAATATGGTCCTAAATGCATTTAAGGGTCATTCTGATATTAATGCCCGCTATGGAAACACCCTACTACGGCCCTCTCTCTGTCGGGGGCGACCTGAGTGCATTATGGACACTTTGAAATTTCACGATGGATACTGATTGCTATACAAGCGGTAACCCAAAAACACAAATATGGTCATAAATGCATTTAACGGTCATTCTGATTTTAATGCCCGCTATAGGAGCACCCTACTACGGCCCTCTTTCACTCAGGGCCGTCCTGGGTGCTTTATGGACTGTTTGACAAGTGCTGGAGGAGGAAATAGAGCCGTGCACCTGGTGATTGAAACCGTGCATCTGGTAACCCAAAAACACAAATATGGTCATAAATGCATTTAACGGTCATTCTGATTTTAATGCCCGCTATAGGAGCACCCTACTACGGCCCTCTTTCACTCAGGGCCGTCCTGGGTGCTTTATGGACTGTTTGACAAGTGCTGGAGGAGGAAATAGAGCCGTGCACCTGGTGATTGAAACCGTGCATCTGGTAACCCAAAAACACAAATATGGTCATAAATGCATTTAACGGTCATTCTGATTTTAATGCCCGCTATAGGAGCACCCTACTACGGCCCTCTTTCACTCAGGGCCGTCCTGGGTGCTTTATGGACTGTTTGACAAGTGCTGGAGGAGGAAATAGAGCCGTGCACCTGGTGATTGAAACCGTGCACCTGGTGATTGAAAACGTGCATCTGGTAACCCAAAAATTCAAATATGGTCCTAAATGCATTTAAGGGTCATTCTGATATTAATGCCCGCTATGGAAACACCCTACTACGGCCCTCTCTCTGTCGGGGGCGACCTGAGTGCATTATGGACACTTTGAAATTTCACGATGGATACTGATTGCTATACAAGCGGTAACCCAAAAACACAAATATGGTCATAAATGCATTTAACGGTCATTCTGATTTTAATGCCCGCTATAGGAGCACCCTACTACGGCCCTCTTTCACTCAGGGCCGTCCTGGGTGCTTTATGGACTGTTTGACAAGTGCTGGAGGAGGAAATAGAGCCGTGCACCTGGTGATTGAAACCGTGCATCTGGTAACCCAAAAACACAAATATGGTCATAAATGCATTTAACGGTCATTCTGATTTTAATGCCCGCTATAGGAGCACCCTACTACGGCCCTCTTTCACTCAGGGCCGTCCTGGGTGCTTTATGGACTGTTTGACAAGTGCTGGAGGAGGAAATAGAGCCGTGCACCTGGTGATTGAAACCGTGCACCTGGTGATTGAAAACGTGCATCTGGTAACCCAAAAATTCAAATATGGTCCTAAATGCATTTAAGGGTCATTCTGATATTAATGCCCGCTATGGAAACACCCTACTACGGCCCTCTCTCTGTCGGGGGCGACCTGAGTGCATTATGGACACTTTGAAATTTCACGATGGATACTGATTGCTATACAAGCGGTAACCCAAAAACACAAATATGGTCATAAATGCATTTAACGGTCATTCTGATTTTAATGCCCGCTATAGGAGCACCCTACTACGGCCCTCTTTCACTCAGGGCCGTCCTGGGTGCTTTATGGACTGTTTGACAAGTGCTGGAGGAGGAAATAGAGCCGTGCACCTGGTGATTGAAACCGTGCATCTGGTAACCCAAAAACACAAATATGGTCATAAATGCATTTAACGGTCATTCTGATTTTAATGCCCGCTATAGGAGCACCCTACTACGGCCCTCTTTCACTCAGGGCCGTCCTGGGTGCTTTATGGACTGTTTGACAAGTGCTGGAGGAGGAAATAGAGCCGTGCACCTGGTGATTGAAACCGTGCATCTGGTAACCCAAAAACACAAATATGGTCATAAATGCATTTAACGGTCATTCTGATTTTAATGCCCGCTATAGGAGCACCCTACTACGGCCCTCTTTCACTCAGGGCCGTCCTGGGTGCTTTATGGACTGTTTGACAAGTGCTGGAGGAGGAAATAGAGCCGTGCACCTGGTGATTGAAACCGTGCACCTGGTGATTGAAAACGTGCATCTGGTAACCCAAAAATTCAAATATGGTCCTAAATGCATTTAAGGGTCATTCTGATATTAATGCCCGCTATGGAAACACCCTACTACGGCCCTCTCTCTGTCGGGGGCGACCTGAGTGCATTATGGACACTTTGAAATTTCACGATGGATACTGATTGCTATACAAGCGGTAACCCAAAAACACAAATATGGTCATAAATGCATTTAACGGTCATTCTGATTTTAATGCCCGCTATAGGAGCACCCTACTACGGCCCTCTTTCACTCAGGGCCGTCCTGGGTGCTTTATGGACTGTTTGACAAGTGCTGGAGGAGGAAATAGAGCCGTGCACCTGGTGATTGAAACCGTGCATCTGGTAACCCAAAAACACAAATATGGTCATAAATGCATTTAACGGTCATTCTGATTTTAATGCCCGCTATAGGAGCACCCTACTACGGCCCTCTTTCACTCAGGGCCGTCCTGGGTGCTTTATGGACTGTTTGACAAGTGCTGGAGGAGGAAATAGAGCCGTGCACCTGGTGATTGAAACCGTGCACCTGGTGATTGAAAACGTGCATCTGGTAACCCAAAAATTCAAATATGGTCCTAAATGCATTTAAGGGTCATTCTGATATTAATGCCCGCTATGGAAACACCCTACTACGGCCCTCTCTCTGTCGGGGGCGACCTGAGTGCATTATGGACACTTTGAAATTTCACGATGGATACTGATTGCTATACAAGCGGTAACCCAAAAACACAAATATGGTCATAAATGCATTTAACGGTCATTCTGATTTTAATGCCCGCTATAGGAGCACCCTACTACGGCCCTCTTTCACTCAGGGCCGTCCTGGGTGCTTTATGGACTGTTTGACAAGTGCTGGAGGAGGAAATAGAGCCGTGCACCTGGTGATTGAAACCGTGCATCTGGTAACCCAAAAACACAAATATGGTCATAAATGCATTTAACGGTCATTCTGATTTTAATGCCCGCTATAGGAGCACCCTACTACGGCCCTCTTTCACTCAGGGCCGTCCTGGGTGCTTTATGGACTGTTTGACAAGTGCTGGAGGAGGAAATAGAGCCGTGCACCTGGTGATTGAAACCGTGCACCTGGTGATTGAAAACGTGCATCTGGTAACCCAAAAATTCAAATATGGTCCTAAATGCATTTAAGGGTCATTCTGATATTAATGCCCGCTATGGAAACACCCTACTACGGCCCTCTCTCTGTCGGGGGCGACCTGAGTGCATTATGGACACTTTGAAATTTCACGATGGATACTGATTGCTATACAAGCGGTAACCCAAAAACACAAATATGGTCATAAATGCATTTAACGGTCATTCTGATTTTAATGCCCGCTATAGGAGCACCCTACTACGGCCCTCTTTCACTCAGGGCCGTCCTGGGTGCTTTATGGACTGTTTGACAAGTGCTGGAGGAGGAAATAGAGCCGTGCACCTGGTGATTGAAACCGTGCATCTGGTAACCCAAAAACACAAATATGGTCATAAATGCATTTAACGGTCATTCTGATTTTAATGCCCGCTATAGGAGCACCCTACTACGGCCCTCTTTCACTCAGGGCCGTCCTGGGTGCTTTATGGACTGTTTGACAAGTGCTGGAGGAGGAAATAGAGCCGTGCACCTGGTGATTGAAACCGTGCACCTGGTGATTGAAAACGTGCATCTGGTAACCCAAAAATTCAAATATGGTCCTAAATGCATTTAAGGGTCATTCTGATATTAATGCCCGCTATGGAAACACCCTACTACGGCCCTCTCTCTGTCGGGGGCGACCTGAGTGCATTATGGACACTTTGAAATTTCACGATGGATACTGATTGCTATACAAGCGGTAACCCAAAAACACAAATATGGTCATAAATGCATTTAACGGTCATTCTGATTTTAATGCCCGCTATAGGAGCACCCTACTACGGCCCTCTTTCACTCAGGGCCGTCCTGGGTGCTTTATGGACTGTTTGACAAGTGCTGGAGGAGGAAATAGAGCCGTGCACCTGGTGATTGAAACCGTGCATCTGGTAACCCAAAAACACAAATATGGTCATAAATGCATTTAACGGTCATTCTGATTTTAATGCCCGCTATAGGAGCACCCTACTACGGCCCTCTTTCACTCAGGGCCGTCCTGGGTGCTTTATGGACTGTTTGACAAGTGCTGGAGGAGGAAATAGAGCCGTGCACCTGGTGATTGAAACCGTGCACCTGGTGATTGAAAACGTGCATCTGGTAACCCAAAATTCAAATATGGTCCTAAATGCATTTAAGGGTCATTCTGATATTAATGCCCGCTATGGAAACACCCTACTACGGCCCTCTCTCTGTCGGGGGCGACCTGAGTGCATTATGGACACTTTGAAATTTCACGATGGATACTGATTGCTATACAAGCGGTAACCCAAAAACACAAATATGGTCATAAATGCATTTAACGGTCATTCTGATTTTAATGCCCGCTATAGGAGCACCCTACTACGGCCCTCTTTCACTCAGGGCCGTCCTGGGTGCTTTATGGACTGTTTGACAAGTGCTGGAGGAGGAAATAGAGCCGTGCACCTGGTGATTGAAACCGTGCATCTGGTAACCCAAAAACACAAATATGGTCATAAATGCATTTAACGGTCATTCTGATTTTAATGCCCGCTATAGGAGCACCCTACTACGGCCCTCTTTCACTCAGGGCCGTCCTGGGTGCTTTATGGACTGTTTGACAAGTGCTGGAGGAGGAAATAGAGCCGTGCACCTGGTGATTGAAACCGTGCACCTGGTGATTGAAAACGTGCATCTGGTAACCCAAAAATTCCAATATGGTCCTAAATGCATTTAAGGGTCATTCTGATATTAATGCCCGCTATGGAAACACCCTACTACGGCCCTCTCTCTGTCGGGGGCGACCTGAGTGCATTATGGACACTTTGAAATTTCACGATGGATACTGATTGCTATACAAGCGGTAACCCAAAAACACAAATATGGTCATAAATGCATTTAACGGTCATTCTGATTTTAATGCCCGCTATAGGAGCACCCTACTACGGCCCTCTTTCACTCAGGGCCGTCCTGGGTGCTTTATGGACTGTTTGACAAGTGCTGGAGGAGGAAATAGAGCCGTGCACCTGGTGATTGAAACCGTGCATCTGGTAACCCAAAAACACAAATATGGTCATAAATGCATTTAACGGTCATTCTGATTTTAATGCCCGCTATAGGAGCACCCTACTACGGCCCTCTTTCACTCAGGGCCGTCCTGGGTGCTTTATGGACTGTTTGACAAGTGCTGGAGGAGGAAATAGAGCCGTGCACCTGGTGATTGAAACCGTGCACCTGGTGATTGAAAACGTGCATCTGGTAACCCAAAATTCAAATATGGTCCTAAATGCATTTAAGGGTCATTCTGATATTAATGCCCGCTATGGAAACACCCCTACTACGGCCCTCTCTCTGTCGGGGGCGACCTGAGTGCATTATGGACACTTTGAAATTTCACGATGGATACTGATTGCTATACAAGCGGTAACCCAAAAACACAAATATGGTCATAAATGCATTAACGGTCATTCTGATTTTAATGCCCGCTATAGGAGCACCCTACTACGGCCCTCTTTCACTCAGGGCCGTCCTGGGTGCTTTATGGACTGTTGACAAGTGCTGGAGGAGGAAATAGAGCCGTGCACCTGGTGATTGAAAACCGTGCATCTGGTAACCCCAAAAACACAAATATGGGTCATAAAGCATTTAAACGGTCATTCTGATTTTAATGCCCCGCTATAGGAGCACCCTACTACGGCCCTCTTTCACTCAGGGCCGTCCTGGGTGCTTATGGACTGTTGACAAGTGGCTGGAGGAGGAAATAGAGCCGTGCACCTGGTGATTGAAACCGTGCACCTGGTGATTGAAAACGTGCATCTGGTAACCCAAAAATTCAAATATGGTACTAAATGCATTAAGGGTCATTCTGATATTAATGCCCGCTATGGAAACACCCCCTACTACGGCCCTCTCTCTGTCGGGGGCGACCTGAGTGCATATGGACACTTTGAAATTTCACGATGGATACTGATTGCTATACCAGCGGTAACCCCAAAAACACAATATGGTCATAATGCATTTAACGGTCATTCTGATTTAATGCCCGCTATCGGAGCACCTACTCCGGCCCTCTTTCACTCAGGGCCCGTCTGGGGCTTTATGGACTGTTTGACAAGTGCTGGAGGAGGAAATAGAGCCGTGCACCTGGTGATTGAAACCCGTGCATCTGGTAACCCAAAAAACACAAATATGGTCATAATGCATTTAACGGTCTCATTTGATTTTAATGCCCGCTATAGGAGCACCCTACTACGGCCCTCTTTCACTCAGGGCGTCCTGGGTGCTTTATGGACTGTTTGACAAGTGCTGGAGGAAGGAAATAGAGCCGTGCACCTGGTGATTGAAACCGTGCATCTGGTAACCCAAAAACACAAATATGGTCATAAATGCATTTAACGGTCATTCTGATTTTAATGCCCGCTATAGGAGCACCCTACTACGGCCCCTCTTTCACTCAGGGCCGTCCTGGGTGCTTTATGGACTGTTTGACAAGTGCTGGAGGAGGAAATAGAGCCGTGCACCTGGTGATTGAAACCGTGCACCTGGTGATTGAAAACGTGGCATCTGGTAACCCAAAAAATTCAAATATGGTCCTAAATGCATTTAAGGGTCATTCTGATATTAATGCCCGCTATGGAAACACCCTACTACGGCCCTCTCTCTGTCGGGGGCGACCTGAGTGCATTATGGACACTTTGAAATTTCACGATGGATACTGATTGCTATACAAGCGGTAACCCAAAAACACAAATATGTCATAAATGCATTTAACGGTCATTCTGATTTTAATGCCCGCTATAGGAGCACCCTACTACGGCCCTCTTTCACTCAGGGCCGTCCTGGGTGCTTTATGGACTGTTTGACAAGTGCTGGAGGAGGAAATAGAGCCGTGCACCTGGTGATTGAAACCGTGCATCTGGTAACCCAAAAACACAAATATGGTCATAAATGCATTTAACGGTCATTCTGATTTTAATGCCGCTATAGGAGCACCCTACTACGGCCCTCTTTCACTCAGGGGCCGTCCTGGTTGCTTTATGGACTGTTTGACAAGTGCTGGAGGAGGAAATAGAGCCGTGCACCTGGTGATTGAAACCGTGCACCTGGTGATTGAAAACGTGCATCTGGTAACCCAAAAATTCAAATATGGTCCTAAATGCATTTAAGGGTCATTCTGATATTAATGCCCGCTATGGAAACACCCTACTACGGCCCTCTCTCTGTCGGGGGCGACCTGAGTGCATTATGGACACTTTGAAATTTCACGATGGATACTGATTGCTATACAAGCGGTAACCCAAAAACACAAATATGGTCATAAATGCATTTAACGGTCATTCTGATTTTAATGCCCGCTATAGGAGCACCCTACTACGGCCCTCTTTCACTCAGGGCCGTCCTGGGTGCTTTATGGACTGTTTGACAAGTGCTGGAGGAGGAAATAGAGCCGTGCACCTGGTGATTGAAACCGTGCATCTGGTAACCCAAAAACACAAATATGGTCATAAATGCATTTAACGGTCATTCTGATTTTAATGCCCGCTATAGGAGCACCCTACTACGGCCCTCTTTCACTCAGGGCCGTCCTGGTGCTTTATGGACTGTTTGACAAGTGCTGGAGGAGGAAATAGAGCCGTGCACCTGGTGATTGAAACCGTGCACCTGGTGATTGAAAACGTGCATCTGGTAACCCAAAATTCAAATATGGTCCTAAATGCATTTAAGGGTCATTCTGATATTAATGCCCGCCTATGGAAACACCCTACTACGGCCCTCTCTCTGTCGGGGGCGACCTGAGTGCATTATGGACACTTTGAAATTTCACGATGGATACTGATTGCTATACAAGCGGTAACCCAAAAACACAAATATGGTCATAAATGCATTTAACGGTCATTCTGATTTTAATGCCCCGCTATAGGAGCACCCTACTACGGCCCTCTTTCACTCAGGGCCGTCCTGGGTGCTTTATGGACTGTTTGACAAGTGCTGGAGGAGGAATAGAGCCGTGCACCTGGTGATTGAAACCGTGCATCTGGTAACCCAAAAACACAAATATTGTTCATAAATGCATTTAACGGTCATTATGATTTTATGCCCGCTATAGGAGCACCCTAACTACGGCCCTCTTTCACTCAGGGCCGTCCTGGGTGCTTGATGGACTGTTTGACAAGTGCTGGAGGAGAATAGAGCGTCACCTGGTGATTGAAACGTGCTCTGGTAACCCAAAACACAAATATGGGTCATAATGCATTTAACGGTCATTCTGATTTTAATGCCCGCTATAGGAGCACCCTACTACGGCCCTCTTTCACTCAGGGCCGTCCTGGGGTGCTTTATGGATGTTTGACAGTGCTGGAGGGGAAATAGAGCGTGCACTGGGTGATTGGAAACGTGCACTCAGTGATTGAAAACGTGATCTGGTAACCCAAAAATTCAAAATATGTCCTAATGCATTTAAGGGTCATTCTGATATTAATGCCCGCTATGGAAACACCCTACTACGGCCCTCTCTCTGTCGGGGGCGACCTGAGTGCATTATGGACACTTTGAAATTTCACGATGGATACTGATTGCTATACAAGCGGTAACCCAAAAACACAAATATGGTCATAAATGCATTTAACGGTCATTCTGATTTTAATGCCCGCTATAGGAGCACCCTACTACGGCCCTCTTTCACTCAGGGCCGTCCTGGGTGCTTTATGGACTGTTTGACAAGTGCTGGAGGAGGAAATAGAGCCGTGCACCTGGTGATTGAAACCGTGCATCTGGTAACCCAAAAACACAAATATGGTCATAAATGCATTTAACGGTCATTCTGATTTTAATGCCCGCTATAGGAGCACCCTACTACGGCCCTCTTTCACTCAGGGCCGTCCTGGGTGCTTTATGGACTGTTTGACAAGTGCTGGAGGAGGAAATAGAGCCGTGCACCTGGTGATTGAAACCGTGCACCTGGTGATTGAAAACGTGCATCTGGTAACCCAAAAATTCAAATATGGTCCTAAATGCATTTAAGGGTCATTCTGATATTAATGCCCGCTATGGAAACACCCTACTACGGCCCTCTCTCTGTCGGGGGCGACCTGAGTGCATTATGGACACTTTGAAATTTCACGATGGATACTGATTGCTATACAAGCGGTAACCCAAAAACAAATATGGTCATAAATGCATTTAACGGTCATTCTGATTTTAATGCCCGCTATAGGAGCACCCTACTACGGCCCTCTTTCACTCAGGGCCGTCCTGGGTGCTTTATGGACTGTTTGACAAGTGCTGGAGGAGGAAATAGAGCCGTGCACCTGGTGATTGAAACCGTGCATCTGGTAACCCAAAAACACAAATATGGTCATAAATGCATTTAACGGTCATTCTGATTTTAATGCCCGCTATAGGAGCACCCTACTACGGCCCTCTTTCACTCAGGGCCGTCCTGGGTGCTTTATGGACTGTTTGACAAGTGCTGGAGGAGGAAATAGAGCCGTGCACCTGGTGATTGAAACCGTGCACCTGGTGATTGAAAACGTGCATCTGGTAACCCAAAAATTCAAATATGGTCCTAAATGCATTTAAGGGTCATTCTGATATTAATGCCCGCTATGGAAACACCCTACTACGGCCCTCTCTCTGTCGGGGGCGACCTGAGTGCATTATGGACACTTTGAAATTTCACGATGGATACTGATTGCTATACAAGCGGTAACCCAAAAACACAAATATGGTCATAAATGCATTTAACGGTCATTCTGATTTTAATGCCCGCTATAGGAGCACCCTACTACGGCCCTCTTTCACTCAGGGCCGTCCTGGGTGCTTTATGGACTGTTTGACAAGTGCTGGAGGAGGAAATAGAGCCGTGCACCTGGTGATTGAAACCGTGCATCTGGTAACCCAAAACACAAATATGGTCATAAATGCATTTAACGGTCATTCTGATTTTAATGCCCGCTATAGGAGCACCCTACTACGGCCCTCTTTCACTCAGGGCCGTCCTGGGTGCTTTATGGACTGTTTGACAAGTGCTGGAGGAGGAAATAGAGCCGTGCACCTGGTGATTGAAACCGTGCATCTGGTAACCCAAAAACACAAATATGGTCATAAATGCATTTAACGGTCATTCTGATTTTAATGCCCGCTATAGGAGCACCCTACTACGGCCCTCTTTCACTCAGGGCCGTCCTGGGTGCTTTATGGACTGTTTGACAAGTGCTGGAGGAGGAAATAGAGCCGTGCACCTGGTGATTGAAACCGTGCACCTGGTGATTGAAAACGTGCATCTGGTAACCCAAAAATTCAAATATGGTCCTAAATGCATTTAAGGGTCATTCTGATATTAATGCCCGCTATGGAAACACCCTACTACGGCCCTCTCTCTGTCGGGGGCGACCTGAGTGCATTATGGACACTTTGAAATTTCACGATGGATACTGATTGCTATACAAGCGGTAACCCAAAAACACAAATATGGTCATAAATGCATTTAACGGTCATTCTGATTTTAATGCCCGCTATAGGAGCACCCTACTACGGCCCTCTTTCACTCAGGGCCGTCCTGGGTGCTTTATGGACTGTTTGACAAGTGCTGGAGGAGGAAATAGAGCCGTGCACCTGGTGATTGAAACCGTGCATCTGGTAACCCAAAAACACAAATATGGTCATAAATGCATTTAACGGTCATTCTGATTTTAATGCCCGCTATAGGAGCACCCTACTACGGCCCTCTTTCACTCAGGGCCGTCCTGGGTGCTTTATGGACTGTTTGACAAGTGCTGGAGGAGGAAATAGAGCCGTGCACCTGGTGATTGAAACCGTGCATCTGGTAACCCAAAAACACAAATATGGTCATAAATGCATTTAACGGTCATTCTGATTTTAATGCCCGCTATAGGAGCACCCTACTACGGCCCTCTTTCACTCAGGGCCGTCCTGGGTGCTTTATGGACTGTTTGACAAGTGCTGGAGGAGGAAATAGAGCCGTGCACCTGGTGATTGAAACCGTGCACCTGGTGATTGAAAACGTGCATCTGGTAACCCAAAAATTCAAATATGGTCCTAAATGCATTTAAGGGTCATTCTGATATTAATGCCCGCTATGGAAACACCCTACTACGGCCCTCTCTCTGTCGGGGGCGACCTGAGTGCATTATGGACACTTTGAAATTTCACGATGGATACTGATTGCTATACAAGCGGTAACCCAAAAACACAAATATGGTCATAAATGCATTTAACGGTCATTCTGATTTTAATGCCCGCTATAGGAGCACCCTACTACGGCCCTCTTTCACTCAGGGCCGTCCTGGGTGCTTTATGGACTGTTTGACAAGTGCTGGAGGAGGAAATAGAGCCGTGCACCTGGTGATTGAAACCGTGCACCGTGCATCTGGTAACCCAAAAATTCAAATATGGTCCTAAATGCATTTAAGGGTCATTCTGATATTAATGCCCGCTATGGAAACACCCTACTACGGCCCTCTCTCTGTCGGGGGCGACCTGAGTGCATTATGGACACTTTGAAATTTCACGATGGATACTGATTGCTATACAAGCGGTAACCCAAAAACACAAATATGGTCATAAATGCATTTAACGGTCATTCTGATTTTAATGCCCGCTATAGGAGCACCCTACTACGGCCCTCTTTCACTCAGGGCCGTCCTGGGTGCTTTATGGACTGTTTGACAAGTGCTGGAGGAGGAAATAGAGCCGTGCACCTGGTGATTGAAACCGTGCATCTGGTAACCCAAAAACACAAATATGGTCATAAATGCATTTAACGGTCATTCTGATTTTAATGCCCGCTATAGGAGCACCCTACTACGGCCCTCTTTCACTCAGGGCCGTCCTGGGTGCTTTATGGACTGTTTGACAAGTGCTGGAGGAGGAAATAGAGCCGTGCACCTGGTGATTGAAACCGTGCACCTGGTGATTGAAAACGTGCATCTGGTAACCCAAAAATTCAAATATGGTCCTAAATGCATTTAAGGGTCATTCTGATATTAATGCCCGCTATGGAAACACCCTACTACGGCCCTCTCTCTGTCGGGGGCGACCTGAGTGCATTATGGACACTTTGAAATTTCACGATGGATACTGATTGCTATACAAGCGGTAACCCAAAAACACAAATATGGTCATAAATGCATTTAACGGTCATTCTGATTTTAATGCCCGCTATAGGAGCACCCTACTACGGCCCTCTTTCACTCAGGGCCGTCCTGGGTGCTTTATGGACTGTTTGACAAGTGCTGGAGGAGGAAATAGAGCCGTGCACCTGGTGATTGAAACCGTGCATCTGGTAACCCAAAAACACAAATATGGTCATAAATGCATTTAACGGTCATTCTGATTTTAATGCCCGCTATAGGAGCACCCTACTACGGCCCTCTTTCACTCAGGGCCGTCCTGGGTGCTTTATGGACTGTTTGACAAGTGCTGGAGGAGGAAATAGAGCCGTGCACCTGGTGATTGAAACCGTGCATCTGGTAACCCAAAAACACAAATATGGTCATAAATGCATTTAACGGTCATTCTGATTTTAATGCCCGCTATAGGAGCACCCTACTACGGCCCTCTTTCACTCAGGGCCGTCCTGGGTGCTTTATGGACTGTTTGACAAGTGCTGGAGGAGGAAATAGAGCCGTGCACCTGGTGATTGAAACCGTGCACCTGGTGATTGAAAACGTGCATCTGGTAACCCAAAAATTCAAATATGGTCCTAAATGCATTTAAGGGTCATTCTGATATTAATGCCCGCTATGGAAACACCCTACTACGGCCCTCTCTCTGTCGGGGGCGACCTGAGTGCATTATGGACACTTTGAAATTTCACGATGGATACTGATTGCTATACAAGCGGTAACCCAAAAACACAAATATGGTCATAAATGCATTTAACGGTCATTCTGATTTTAATGCCCGCTATAGGAGCACCCTACTACGGCCCTCTTTCACTCAGGGCCGTCCTGGGTGCTTTATGGACTGTTTGACAAGTGCTGGAGGAGGAAATAGAGCCGTGCACCTGGTGATTGAAACCGTGCATCTGGTAACCCAAAAACACAAATATGGTCATAAATGCATTTAACGGTCATTCTGATTTTAATGCCCGCTATAGGAGCACCCTACTACGGCCCTCTTTCACTCAGGGCCGTCCTGGGTGCTTTATGGACTGTTTGACAAGTGCTGGAGGAGGAAATAGAGCCGTGCACCTGGTGATTGAAACCGTGCACCTGGTGATTGAAAACGTGCATCTGGTAACCCAAAAATTCAAATATGGTCCTAAATGCATTTAAGGGTCATTCTGATATTAATGCCCGCTATGGAAACACCCTACTACGGCCCTCTCTCTGTCGGGGGCGACCTGAGTGCATTATGGACACTTTGAAATTTCACGATGGATACTGATTGCTATACAAGCGGTAACCCAAAAACACAAATATGGTCATAAATGCATTTAACGGTCATTCTGATTTTAATGCCCGCTATAGGAGCACCCTACTACGGCCCTCTTTCACTCAGGGCCGTCCTGGGTGCTTTATGGACTGTTTGACAAGTGCTGGAGGAGGAAATAGAGCCGTGCACCTGGTGATTGAAACCGTGCATCTGGTAACCCAAAAACACAAATATGGTCATAAATGCATTTAACGGTCATTCTGATTTTAATGCCCGCTATAGGAGCACCCTACTACGGCCCTCTTTCACTCAGGGCCGTCCTGGGTGCTTTATGGACTGTTTGACAAGTGCTGGAGGAGGAAATAGAGCCGTGCACCTGGTGATTGAAACCGTGCATCTGGTAACCCAAAAACACAAATATGGTCATAAATGCATTTAACGGTCATTCTGATTTTAATGCCCGCTATAGGAGCACCCTACTACGGCCCTCTTTCACTCAGGGCCGTCCTGGGTGCTTTATGGACTGTTTGACAAGTGCTGGAGGAGGAAATAGAGCCGTGCACCTGGTGATTGAAACCGTGCACCTGGTGATTGAAAACGTGCATCTGGTAACCCAAAAATTCAAATATGGTCCTAAATGCATTTAAGGGTCATTCTGATATTAATGCCCGCTATGGAAACACCCTACTACGGCCCTCTCTCTGTCGGGGGCGACCTGAGTGCATTATGGACACTTTGAAATTTCACGATGGATACTGATTGCTATACAAGCGGTAACCCAAAAACACAAATATGGTCATAAATGCATTTAACGGTCATTCTGATTTTAATGCCCGCTATAGGAGCACCCTACTACGGCCCTCTTTCACTCAGGGCCGTCCTGGGTGCTTTATGGACTGTTTGACAAGTGCTGGAGGAGGAAATAGAGCCGTGCACCTGGTGATTGAAACCGTGCATCTGGTAACCCAAAAACACAAATATGGTCATAAATGCATTTAACGGTCATTCTGATTTTAATGCCCGCTATAGGAGCACCCTACTACGGCCCTCTTTCACTCAGGGCCGTCCTGGGTGCTTTATGGACTGTTTGACAAGTGCTGGAGGAGGAAATAGAGCCGTGCACCTGGTGATTGAAACCGTGCACCTGGTGATTGAAAACGTGCATCTGGTAACCCAAAAATTCAAATATGGTCCTAAATGCATTTAAGGGTCATTCTGATATTAATGCCCGCTATGGAAACACCCTACTACGGCCCTCTCTCTGTCGGGGGCGACCTGAGTGCATTATGGACACTTTGAAATTTCACGATGGATACTGATTGCTATACAAGCGGTAACCCAAAAACACAAATATGGTCATAAATGCATTTAACGGTCATTCTGATTTTAATGCCCGCTATAGGAGCACCCTACTACGGCCCTCTTTCACTCAGGGCCGTCCTGGGTGCTTTATGGACTGTTTGACAAGTGCTGGAGGAGGAAATAGAGCCGTGCACCTGGTGATTGAAACCGTGCATCTGGTAACCCAAAAACACAAATATGGTCATAAATGCATTTAACGGTCATTCTGATTTTAATGCCCGCTATAGGAGCACCCTACTACGGCCCTCTTTCACTCAGGGCCGTCCTGGGTGCTTTATGGACTGTTTGACAAGTGCTGGAGGAGGAAATAGAGCCGTGCACCTGGTGATTGAAACCGTGCATCTGGTAACCCAAAAACACAAATATGGTCATAAATGCATTTAACGGTCATTCTGATTTTAATGCCCGCTATAGGAGCACCCTACTACGGCCCTCTTTCACTCAGGGCCGTCCTGGGTGCTTTATGGACTGTTTGACAAGTGCTGGAGGAGGAAATAGAGCCGTGCACCTGGTGATTGAAACCGTGCACCTGGTGATTGAAAACGTGCATCTGGTAACCCAAAAATTCAAATATGGTCCTAAATGCATTTAAGGGTCATTCTGATATTAATGCCCGCTATGGAAACACCCTACTACGGCCCTCTCTCTGTCGGGGGCGACCTGAGTGCATTATGGACACTTTGAAATTTCACGATGGATACTGATTGCTATACAAGCGGTAACCCAAAAACACAAATATGGTCATAAATGCATTTAACGGTCATTCTGATTTTAATGCCCGCTATAGGAGCACCCTACTACGGCCCTCTTTCACTCAGGGCCGTCCTGGGTGCTTTATGGACTGTTTGACAAGTGCTGGAGGAGGAAATAGAGCCGTGCACCTGGTGATTGAAACCGTGCATCTGGTAACCCAAAAACACAAATATGGTCATAAATGCATTTAACGGTCATTCTGATTTTAATGCCCGCTATAGGAGCACCCTACTACGGCCCTCTTTCACTCAGGGCCGTCCTGGGTGCTTTATGGACTGTTTGACAAGTGCTGGAGGAGGAAATAGAGCCGTGCACCTGGTGATTGAAACCGTGCACCTGGTGATTGAAAACGTGCATCTGGTAACCCAAAAATTCAAATATGGTCCTAAATGCATTTAAGGGTCATTCTGATATTAATGCCCGCTATGGAAACACCCTACTACGGCCCTCTCTCTGTCGGGGGCGACCTGAGTGCATTATGGACACTTTGAAATTTCACGATGGATACTGATTGCTATACAAGCGGTAACCCAAAAACACAAATATGGTCATAAATGCATTTAACGGTCATTCTGATTTTAATGCCCGCTATAGGAGCACCCTACTACGGCCCTCTTTCACTCAGGGCCGTCCTGGGTGCTTTATGGACTGTTTGACAAGTGCTGGAGGAGGAAATAGAGCCGTGCACCTGGTGATTGAAACCGTGCATCTGGTAACCCAAAAACACAAATATGGTCATAAATGCATTTAACGGTCATTCTGATTTTAATGCCCGCTATAGGAGCACCCTACTACGGCCCTCTTTCACTCAGGGCCGTCCTGGGTGCTTTATGGACTGTTTGACAAGTGCTGGAGGAGGAAATAGAGCCGTGCACCTGGTGATTGAAACCGTGCATCTGGTAACCCAAAAACACAAATATGGTCATAAATGCATTTAACGGTCATTCTGATTTTAATGCCCGCTATAGGAGCACCCTACTACGGCCCTCTTTCACTCAGGGCCGTCCTGGGTGCTTTATGGACTGTTTGACAAGTGCTGGAGGAGGAAATAGAGCCGTGCACCTGGTGATTGAAACCGTGCACCTGGTGATTGAAAACGTGCATCTGGTAACCCAAAAATTCAAATATGGTCCTAAATGCATTTAAGGGTCATTCTGATATTAATGCCCGCTATGGAAACACCCTACTACGGCCCTCTCTCTGTCGGGGGCGACCTGAGTGCATTATGGACACTTTGAAATTTCACGATGGATACTGATTGCTATACAAGCGGTAACCCAAAAACACAAATATGGTCATAAATGCATTTAACGGTCATTCTGATTTTAATGCCCGCTATAGGAGCACCCTACTACGGCCCTCTTTCACTCAGGGCCGTCCTGGGTGCTTTATGGACTGTTTGACAAGTGCTGGAGGAGGAAATAGAGCCGTGCACCTGGTGATTGAAACCGTGCATCTGGTAACCCAAAAACACAAATATGGTCATAAATGCATTTAACGGTCATTCTGATTTTAATGCCCGCTATAGGAGCACCCTACTACGGCCCTCTTTCACTCAGGGCCGTCCTGGGTGCTTTATGGACTGTTTGACAAGTGCTGGAGGAGGAAATAGAGCCGTGCACCTGGTGATTGAAACCGTGCATCTGGTAACCCAAAAACACAAATATGGTCATAAATGCATTTAACGGTCATTCTGATTTTAATGCCCGCTATAGGAGCACCCTACTACGGCCCTCTTTCACTCAGGGCCGTCCTGGGTGCTTTATGGACTGTTTGACAAGTGCTGGAGGAGGAAATAGAGCCGTGCACCTGGTGATTGAAACCGTGCACCTGGTGATTGAAAACGTGCATCTGGTAACCCAAAAATTCAAATATGGTCCTAAATGCATTTAAGGGTCATTCTGATATTAATGCCCGCTATGGAAACACCCTACTACGGCCCTCTCTCTGTCGGGGGCGACCTGAGTGCATTATGGACACTTTGAAATTTCACGATGGATACTGATTGCTATACAAGCGGTAACCCAAAAACACAAATATGGTCATAAATGCATTTAACGGTCATTCTGATTTTAATGCCCGCTATAGGAGCACCCTACTACGGCCCTCTTTCACTCAGGGCCGTCCTGGGTGCTTTATGGACTGTTTGACAAGTGCTGGAGGAGGAAATAGAGCCGTGCACCTGGTGATTGAAACCGTGCATCTGGTAACCCAAAAACACAAATATGGTCATAAATGCATTTAACGGTCATTCTGATTTTAATGCCCGCTATAGGAGCACCCTACTACGGCCCTCTTTCACTCAGGGCCGTCCTGGGTGCTTTATGGACTGTTTGACAAGTGCTGGAGGAGGAAATAGAGCCGTGCACCTGGTGATTGAAACCGTGCACCTGGTGATTGAAAACGTGCATCTGGTAACCCAAAAATTCAAATATGGTCCTAAATGCATTTAAGGGTCATTCTGATATTAATGCCCGCTATGGAAACACCCTACTACGGCCCTCTCTCTGTCGGGGGCGACCTGAGTGCATTATGGACACTTTGAAATTTCACGATGGATACTGATTGCTATACAAGCGGTAACCCAAAAACACAAATATGGTCATAAATGCATTTAACGGTCATTCTGATTTTAATGCCCGCTATAGGAGCACCCTACTACGGCCCTCTTTCACTCAGGGCCGTCCTGGGTGCTTTATGGACTGTTTGACAAGTGCTGGAGGAGGAAATAGAGCCGTGCACCTGGTGATTGAAACCGTGCATCTGGTAACCCAAAAACACAAATATGGTCATAAATGCATTTAACGGTCATTCTGATTTTAATGCCCGCTATAGGAGCACCCTACTACGGCCCTCTTTCACTCAGGGCCGTCCTGGGTGCTTTATGGACTGTTTGACAAGTGCTGGAGGAGGAAATAGAGCCGTGCACCTGGTGATTGAAACCGTGCATCTGGTAACCCAAAAACACAAATATGGTCATAAATGCATTTAACGGTCATTCTGATTTTAATGCCCGCTATAGGAGCACCCTACTACGGCCCTCTTTCACTCAGGGCCGTCCTGGGTGCTTTATGGACTGTTTGACAAGTGCTGGAGGAGGAAATAGAGCCGTGCACCTGGTGATTGAAACCGTGCACCTGGTGATTGAAAACGTGCATCTGGTAACCCAAAAATTCAAATATGGTCCTAAATGCATTTAAGGGTCATTCTGATATTAATGCCCGCTATGGAAACACCCTACTACGGCCCTCTCTCTGTCGGGGGCGACCTGAGTGCATTATGGACACTTTGAAATTTCACGATGGATACTGATTGCTATACAAGCGGTAACCCAAAAACACAAATATGGTCATAAATGCATTTAACGGTCATTCTGATTTTAATGCCCGCTATAGGAGCACCCTACTACGGCCCTCTTTCACTCAGGGCCGTCCTGGGTGCTTTATGGACTGTTTGACAAGTGCTGGAGGAGGAAATAGAGCCGTGCACCTGGTGATTGAAACCGTGCACCTGGTGATTGAAAACGTGCATCTGGTAACCCAAAAATTCAAATATGGTCATAAATGCATTTAAGGGTCATTCTGATTTTAATGCCCGCTATGGAGCACCCTACTACGGCCCTCTCTCACTCAGGGCCGTCCTGGGTGCTTTATGGACTTTGAAATTGCACGATGGATACTGATTGCTATACAAGCGGTAACCCAAAAACACAAATATGGTCATAAATGCATTTAACGGTCATTCTGATTTTAATGCCCGCTATAGGAGCACCCTACTACGGCCCTCTTTCACTCAGGGCCGTCCTGGGTGCTTTATGGACTGTTTGACAAGTGCTGGAGGAGGAAATAGAGCCGTGCACCTGGTGATTGAAACCGTGCACCTGGTGATTGAAAACGTGCATCTGGTAACCCAAAAATTCAAATATGGTCCTAAATGCATTTAAGGGTCATTCTGATATTAATGCCCGCTATGGAAACACCCTACTACGGCCCTCTCTCTGTCGGGGGCGACCTGAGTGCATTATGGACACTTTGAAATTTCACGATGGATACTGATTGCTATACAAGCGGTAACCCAAAAACACAAATATGGTCATAAATGCATTTAACGGTCATTCTGATTTTAATGCCCGCTATAGGAGCACCCTACTACGGCCCTCTTTCACTCAGGGCCGTCCTGGGTGCTTTATGGACTGTTTGACAAGTGCTGGAGGAGGAAATAGAGCCGTGCACCTGGTGATTGAAACCGTGCATCTGGTAACCCAAAAACACAAATATGGTCATAAATGCATTTAACGGTCATTCTGATTTTAATGCCCGCTATAGGAGCACCCTACTACGGCCCTCTTTCACTCAGGGCCGTCCTGGGTGCTTTATGGACTGTTTGACAAGTGCTGGAGGAGGAAATAGAGCCGTGCACCTGGTGATTGAAACCGTGCACCTGGTGATTGAAAACGTGCATCTGGTAACCCAAAAATTCAAATATGGTCCTAAATGCATTTAAGGGTCATTCTGATATTAATGCCCGCTATGGAAACACCCTACTACGGCCCTCTCTCTGTCGGGGGCGACCTGAGTGCATTATGGACACTTTGAAATTTCACGATGGATACTGATTGCTATACAAGCGGTAACCCAAAAACACAAATATGGTCATAAATGCATTTAACGGTCATTCTGATTTTAATGCCCGCTATAGGAGCACCCTACTACGGCCCTCTTTCACTCAGGGCCGTCCTGGGTGCTTTATGGACTGTTTGACAAGTGCTGGAGGAGGAAATAGAGCCGTGCACCTGGTGATTGAAACCGTGCATCTGGTAACCCAAAAACACAAATATGGTCATAAATGCATTTAACGGTCATTCTGATTTTAATGCCCGCTATAGGAGCACCCTACTACGGCCCTCTTTCACTCAGGGCCGTCCTGGGTGCTTTATGGACTGTTTGACAAGTGCTGGAGGAGGAAATAGAGCCGTGCACCTGGTGATTGAAACCGTGCACCTGGTGATTGAAAACGTGCATCTGGTAACCCAAAAATTCAAATATGGTCCTAAATGCATTTAAGGGTCATTCTGATATTAATGCCCGCTATGGAAACACCCTACTACGGCCCTCTCTCTGTCGGGGGCGACCTGAGTGCATTATGGACACTTTGAAATTTCACGATGGATACTGATTGCTATACAAGCGGTAACCCAAAAACACAAATATGGTCATAAATGCATTTAACGGTCATTCTGATTTTAATGCCCGCTATAGGAGCACCCTACTACGGCCCTCTTTCACTCAGGGCCGTCCTGGGTGCTTTATGGACTGTTTGACAAGTGCTGGAGGAGGAAATAGAGCCGTGCACCTGGTGATTGAAACCGTGCATCTGGTAACCCAAAAACACAAATATGGTCATAAATGCATTTAACGGTCATTCTGATTTTAATGCCCGCTATAGGAGCACCCTACTACGGCCCTCTTTCACTCAGGGCCGTCCTGGGTGCTTTATGGACTGTTTGACAAGTGCTGGAGGAGGAAATAGAGCCGTGCACCTGGTGATTGAAACCGTGCATCTGGTAACCCAAAAACACAAATATGGTCATAAATGCATTTAACGGTCATTCTGATTTTAATGCCCGCTATAGGAGCACCCTACTACGGCCCTCTTTCACTCAGGGCCGTCCTGGGTGCTTTATGGACTGTTTGACAAGTGCTGGAGGAGGAAATAGAGCCGTGCACCTGGTGATTGAAACCGTGCACCTGGTGATTGAAAACGTGCATCTGGTAACCCAAAAATTCAAATATGGTCCTAAATGCATTTAAGGGTCATTCTGATATTAATGCCCGCTATGGAAACACCCTACTACGGCCCTCTCTCTGTCGGGGGCGACCTGAGTGCATTATGGACACTTTGAAATTTCACGATGGATACTGATTGCTATACAAGCGGTAACCCAAAAACACAAATATGGTCATAAATGCATTTAACGGTCATTCTGATTTTAATGCCCGCTATAGGAGCACCCTACTACGGCCCTCTTTCACTCAGGGCCGTCCTGGGTGCTTTATGGACTGTTTGACAAGTGCTGGAGGAGGAAATAGAGCCGTGCACCTGGTGATTGAAACCGTGCATCTGGTAACCCAAAAACACAAATATGGTCATAAATGCATTTAACGGTCATTCTGATTTTAATGCCCGCTATAGGAGCACCCTACTACGGCCCTCTTTCACTCAGGGCCGTCCTGGGTGCTTTATGGACTGTTTGACAAGTGCTGGAGGAGGAAATAGAGCCGTGCACCTGGTGATTGAAACCGTGCATCTGGTAACCCAAAAACACAAATATGGTCATAAATGCATTTAACGGTCATTCTGATTTTAATGCCCGCTATAGGAGCACCCTACTACGGCCCTCTTTCACTCAGGGCCGTCCTGGGTGCTTTATGGACTGTTTGACAAGTGCTGGAGGAGGAAATAGAGCCGTGCACCTGGTGATTGAAACCGTGCACCTGGTGATTGAAAACGTGCATCTGGTAACCCAAAAATTCAAATATGGTCCTAAATGCATTTATGGTCATTCTGATATTAATGCCCGCTATGGAAACACCCTACTACGGCTCTCTCTGTCGG
>NW_022262408.1:0-18819 GCF_002021735.2 Oncorhynchus kisutch
AATGCATTTAAAGGTCATTCTGATTTAATGCCCGCTATGGAACCACCCTACTATACGGCCCTCTCTCTGTCGGGTCGGGCGACCTGAGTGCATTATGGACACTTTGAAATTGCAACGATGGATGACTGATTGGCTTACAAACGTTAAACCCAAAAACACAAATATGGTCATAAATGCATTTAACGGTCATTCTGATTTTAATGCCCGCTATAGGAGCACCCTACTACTAGGCCCTCTTTCACTCAGGGCCGTCCTGGGTGCTTTATGGACTGTTTGAAAGTGCTGGAGGGGAAATAGAGCCGTGCACCTGGTGATTGAAACCGTGCATCTGGTAACCCAAAAACACAAATATGGTCATAAATGCATTTAACGGTCATTCTGATTTTAATGCCCGCTATAGGAGCACCCTACTACGGCCCTCTTTCACTCAGGGCCGTCCTGGGTGCTTTATGGACTGTTTGACAAGTGCTGGAGGAGGAAATAGAGCCGTGCACCTGGTGATTGAAACCGTGCACCTGGTGATTGAAAACGTGCATCTGGTAACCCAAAAATTCAAATATGGTCCTAAATGCATTTAAGGGTCATTCTGATATTAATGCCCGCTATGGAAACACCCTACTACGGCCCTCTCTCTGTCGGGGGCGACCTGAGTGCATTATGGACACTTTGAAATTTCACGATGGATACTGATTGCTATACAAGCGGTAACCCAAAAACACAAATATGGTCATAAATGCATTTAACGGTCATTCTGATTTTAATGCCCGCTATAGGAGCACCCTACTACGGCCCTCTTTCACTCAGGGCCGTCCTGGGTGCTTTATGGACTGTTTGACAAGTGCTGGAGGAGGAAATAGAGCCGTGCACCTGGTGATTGAAACCGTGCATCTGGTAACCCAAAAACACAAATATGGTCATAAATGCATTTAACGGTCATTCTGATTTTAATGCCCGCTATAGGAGCACCCTACTACGGCCCTCTTTCACTCAGGGCCGTCCTGGGTGCTTTATGGACTGTTTGACAAGTGCTGGAGGAGGAAATAGAGCCGTGCACCTGGTGATTGAAACCGTGCACCTGGTGATTGAAAACGTGCATCTGGTAACCCAAAAATTCAAATATGGTCCTAAATGCATTTAAGGGTCATTCTGATATTAATGCCCGCTATGGAAACACCCTACTACGGCCCTCTCTCTGTCGGGGGCGACCTGAGTGCATTATGGACACTTTGAAATTTCACGATGGATACTGATTGCTATACAAGCGGTAACCCAAAAACACAAATATGGTCATAAATGCATTTAACGGTCATTCTGATTTTAATGCCCGCTATAGGAGCACCCTACTACGGCCCTCTTTCACTCAGGGCCGTCCTGGGTGCTTTATGGACTGTTTGACAAGTGCTGGAGGAGGAAATAGAGCCGTGCACCTGGTGATTGAAACCGTGCATCTGGTAACCCAAAAACACAAATATGGTCATAAATGCATTTAACGGTCATTCTGATTTTAATGCCCGCTATAGGAGCACCCTACTACGGCCCTCTTTCACTCAGGGCCGTCCTGGGTGCTTTATGGACTGTTTGACAAGTGCTGGAGGAGGAAATAGAGCCGTGCACCTGGTGATTGAAACCGTGCACCTGGTGATTGAAAACGTGCATCTGGTAACCCAAAAATTCAAATATGGTCCTAAATGCATTTAAGGGTCATTCTGATATTAATGCCCGCTATGGAAACACCCTACTACGGCCCTCTCTCTGTCGGGGGCGACCTGAGTGCATTATGGACACTTTGAAATTTCACGATGGATACTGATTGCTATACAAGCGGTAACCCAAAAACACAAATATGGTCATAAATGCATTTAACGGTCATTCTGATTTTAATGCCCGCTATAGGAGCACCCTACTACGGCCCTCTTTCACTCAGGGCCGTCCTGGGTGCTTTATGGACTGTTTGACAAGTGCTGGAGGAGGAAATAGAGCCGTGCACCTGGTGATTGAAACCGTGCATCTGGTAACCCAAAAACACAAATATGGTCATAAATGCATTTAACGGTCATTCTGATTTTAATGCCCGCTATAGGAGCACCCTACTACGGCCCTCTTTCACTCAGGGCCGTCCTGGGTGCTTTATGGACTGTTTGACAAGTGCTGGAGGAGGAAATAGAGCCGTGCACCTGGTGATTGAAACCGTGCATCTGGTAACCCAAAAACACAAATATGGTCATAAATGCATTTAACGGTCATTCTGATTTTAATGCCCGCTATAGGAGCACCCTACTACGGCCCTCTTTCACTCAGGGCCGTCCTGGGTGCTTTATGGACTGTTTGACAAGTGCTGGAGGAGGAAATAGAGCCGTGCACCTGGTGATTGAAACCGTGCACCTGGTGATTGAAAACGTGCATCTGGTAACCCAAAAATTCAAATATGGTCCTAAATGCATTTAAGGGTCATTCTGATATTAATGCCCGCTATGGAAACACCCTACTACGGCCCTCTCTCTGTCGGGGGCGACCTGAGTGCATTATGGACACTTTGAAATTTCACGATGGATACTGATTGCTATACAAGCGGTAACCCAAAAACACAAATATGGTCATAAATGCATTTAACGGTCATTCTGATTTTAATGCCCGCTATAGGAGCACCCTACTACGGCCCTCTTTCACTCAGGGCCGTCCTGGGTGCTTTATGGACTGTTTGACAAGTGCTGGAGGAGGAAATAGAGCCGTGCACCTGGTGATTGAAACCGTGCATCTGGTAACCCAAAAACACAAATATGGTCATAAATGCATTTAACGGTCATTCTGATTTTAATGCCCGCTATAGGAGCACCCTACTACGGCCCTCTTTCACTCAGGGCCGTCCTGGGTGCTTTATGGACTGTTTGACAAGTGCTGGAGGAGGAAATAGAGCCGTGCACCTGGTGATTGAAACCGTGCACCTGGTGATTGAAAACGTGCATCTGGTAACCCAAAAATTCAAATATGGTCCTAAATGCATTTAAGGGTCATTCTGATATTAATGCCCGCTATGGAAACACCCTACTACGGCCCTCTCTCTGTCGGGGGCGACCTGAGTGCATTATGGACACTTTGAAATTTCACGATGGATACTGATTGCTATACAAGCGGTAACCCAAAAACACAAATATGGTCATAAATGCATTTAACGGTCATTCTGATTTTAATGCCCGCTATAGGAGCACCCTACTACGGCCCTCTTTCACTCAGGGCCGTCCTGGGTGCTTTATGGACTGTTTGACAAGTGCTGGAGGAGGAAATAGAGCCGTGCACCTGGTGATTGAAACCGTGCATCTGGTAACCCAAAAACACAAATATGGTCATAAATGCATTTAACGGTCATTCTGATTTTAATGCCCGCTATAGGAGCACCCTACTACGGCCCTCTTTCACTCAGGGCCGTCCTGGGTGCTTTATGGACTGTTTGACAAGTGCTGGAGGAGGAAATAGAGCCGTGCACCTGGTGATTGAAACCGTGCACCTGGTGATTGAAAACGTGCATCTGGTAACCCAAAAATTCAAATATGGTCCTAAATGCATTTAAGGGTCATTCTGATATTAATGCCCGCTATGGAAACACCCTACTACGGCCCCTCTCTCTGTCGGGGGCGACCTGAGTGCATTATGGACACTTTGAAATTTCACGATGGATACTGATTGCTATACAAGCGGTAACCCAAAAACACAAATATGGTCATAAATGCATTTAACGGTCATTCTGATTTTATATGCCCGCTATAGGAGCACCCTACTACGGCCCCTCTTTCACTCAGGGCCGTCCTGGGTGCTTTATGGACTGTTTGACAAGTGCTGGAGGAGGAAATAGAGCCGTGCACCTGGTGATTGAAACCGTGCACCTGGTGATTGAAAACGTGCATCTGGTAACCCAAAAATTCAAATATGGTCCTAAATGCATTTAAGGGTCATTCTGATATTAATGCCCGCTATGGAAACACCCTACTACGGCCCTCTCTCTGTCGGGGGCGACCTGAGTGCATTATGGACACTTTGAAATTTCACGATGGATACTGATTGCTATACAAGCGGTAACCCAAAAACACAAATATGGTCATAAATGCATTTAACGGTCATTCTGATTTTAATGCCCGCTATAGGAGCACCCTACTACGGCCCTCTTTCACTCAGGGCCGTCCTGGGTGCTTTATGGACTGTTTGACAAGTGCTGGAGGAGGAAATAGAGCCGTGCACCTGGTGATTGAAACCGTGCATCTGGTAACCCAAAAACACAAATATGGTCATAAATGCATTTAACGGTCATTCTGATTTTAATGCCCGCTATAGGAGCACCCTACTACGGCCCTCTTTCACTCAGGGCCGTCCTGGGTGCTTTATGGACTGTTTGACAAGTGCTGGAGGAGGAAATAGAGCCGTGCACCTGGTGATTGAAACCGTGCACCTGGTGATTGAAAAACGTGCATCTGGTAACCCAAAAATTCAAATATGGTCCTAAATGCATTTAAGGGTCATTCTGATATTAATGCCCGCTATGGAAACACCCTACTACGGCCCTCTCTCTGTCGGGGGCGACCTGAGTGCATTATGGACACTTTGAAATTTCACGATGGATACTGATTGCTATACAAGCGGTAACCCAAAAACACAAATATGGTCATAAATGCATTTAAACGGTCATTCTGATTTAATGCCCGCTATAGGAGCACCCTACTACGGCCCTCTTTCACTCAGGGCCGTCCTGGGTGCTTTATGGACTGTTTGACAAGGTGCTGGAGGAGGAAATAGAGCCGTGCACCTGGTGATTGAAACCGTGCATCTGGTAACCCAAAAAACACAAAATATGGTCATAAATGCATTTAACGGTCATTCTGATTTTAATGCCCGCTATAGGAGCACCCTACTACGGCCCTCTTTCACTCAGGGCCGTCCTGGGTGCTTTATGGACTGTTTGACAAGTGCTGGAGGAGGAAATAGAGCCGTGCACCTGGTGATTGAAAACCGTGCATCTGGTAACCCAAAAACACAAATATGGTCATAAATGCATTTAACGGTCATTCTGATTTTAATGCCCGCTATAGGAGCACCCTACTACGGCCCTCTTTCACTCAGGGCCGTCCTGTGTGCTTAGGACTGTTTGACAAGTGCTGGAGGAGGAAATCAGAGCCGTGACCTGGTTGATTGAAACCGTGCATTCTGGTAACCCCAAAAACACAAATATGGTCATAAATGCATTTAACGGTCATTCTGATTTTAATGCCCGCTATAGGAGCACCCTACTTACGGCCCTCTTTCACTCAGGGCCGTCCTGGTGCTTTATGGACTGTTTGACAAGTGCTGGAGGAGGAAATAGAGCCGTGCACCTTGGTGATTGAAACCGTGCATCTGGTTAACCCAAAACACACAAATATGGTCATAAATGCATTTAACGGTCTCATCTGATTTTAATGCCCGCTATAGGAGCACCCTACTACGGCCCTCTTTCACTCAGGGCCGTCCTGGGTGCTTTATGGACTGTTTGACAAGTGCTGGAGGAGGAAATAGAGCCGTGCACCTGGTGATTGAAACCGTGCACCTGGTGATTGAAAACGTGCATCTGGTAACCCAAAAATTCAAATATGGTTCCTAAATGCATTTAAGGGTCATTCTGATATTAATGGCCCGCTATGGAAAACACCCTACTACGGGCCCCTCTCTGTCGGGGGGGCGCCTGAGTGCATTATGGACACTTTGAAATTTCACGATGGATACTGATTGCTATACAAGCGGTAACCCAAAAACACAAATATGGTCATAAATGCATTTAACGGTCATTCTGATTTTAATGCCCGCTATAGGAGCACCCTACTACGGCCCTCTTTCACTCAGGGCCGTCCTGGGTGCTTATGGACTGTTTGACAAGTGCTGGAGGAGGAAATAGAGCCGTGCACCTGGTGATTGAAAACCGTGCATCTGGTAACCCAAAAACACAATATGGTCATAAATGCATTTAACGGTCATTCTGATTTTAATGCCCGCTATAGGAGCACCCTACTACGGCCCTCTTTCACTCAGGGCCGTCCTGGGTGCTTTATGGACTGTTTGACAAGTGCTGGAGGAGGAAATAGAGCCGTGCACCTGGTGATTGAAACCGTGCATCTGGTAACCCAAACACAAATATGGTCATAAATGCATTTAACGGTCATTCTGATTTTAATGCCCGCTATAGGAGCACCCTACTACGGCCCTCTTTCACTCAGGGCCGTCCTGGGTGCTTTATGGACTGTTTGAAAGTGCTGGGGAGGAAATAGAGCCGTGCACCTGGTGATTGAAACCGTGCATCTGGTAACCCAAAAACACAAATATGGTCATAAATGCATTTAACGGTCATTCTGATTTTAATGCCCGCTATAGGAGCACCCTACTACGGCCCTCTTTCACTCAGGGCCGTCCTGGGTGCTTTATGGACTGTTTGACAAGTGCTGGAGGAGGAAATAGAGCCGTGCACCTGGTGATTGAAACCGTGCATCTGGTAACCCAAAAACACAAATATGGTCATAAATGCATTTAACGGTCATTCTGATTTTAATGCCCGCTATAGGAGCACCCTACTACGGCCCTCTTTCACTCAGGGCCGTCCTGGGTGCTTTATGGACTGTTTGACAAGTGCTGGAGGAGGAAATAGAGCCGTGCACCTGGTGATTGAAACCGTGCACCTGGTGATTGAAAACGTGCATCTGGTAACCAAAAATTCAAATATGGTCCTAAATGCATTTAAGGGTCATTCTGATATTAATGCCCGCTATGGAAACACCCTACTACGGCCCTCTCTCTGTCGGGGGCGACCTGAGTGCATTATGGACACTTTGAAATTTCACGATGGATACTGATTGCTATACAAGCGGTAACCCAAAAACACAAATATGGTCATAAATGCATTTAACGGTCATTCTGATTTTAATGCCCGCTATAGGAGCACCCTACTACGGCCCTCTTTCACTCAGGGCCGTCCTGGGTGCTTTATGGACTGTTTGACAAGTGCTGGAGGAGGAAATAGAGCCGTGCACCTGGTGATTGAAACCGTGCATCTGGTAACCCAAAAACACAAATATGGTCATAAATGCATTTAACGGTCATTCTGATTTTAATGCCCGCTATAGGAGCACCCTACTACGGCCCTCTTTCACTCAGGGCCGTCCTGGGTGCTTTATGGACTGTTTGACAAGTGCTGGAGGAGGAAATAGAGCCGTGCACCTGGTGATTGAAACCGTGCATCTGGTAACCCAAAACACAAATATGGTCATAAATGCATTTAACGGTCATTCTGATTTTAATGCCCGCTATGGAGCACCCTACTACGGCCCTCTTTCACTCAGGGCCGTCCTGGGTGCTTTATGGACTGTTTGACAAGTGCTGGAGGAGGATAGAGCCGTGCACCTGGTGATTGAAACCGTGCACCTGGTGATTGAAAACGTGCATCTGGTAACCCAAAATTCAAATATGGTCCTAAATGCATTTAAGGGTCATTCTGATATTAATGCCCGCTATGGAAACACCCTACTACGGCCCTCTCTCTGTCGGGGGCGACCTGAGTGCATTATGGACACTTTGAAATTTCACGATGGATACTGATTGCTATACAAGCGGTAACCCAAAACACAAATATGGTCATAAATGCATTTAACGGTCATTCTGATTTTAATGCCCGCTATAGGAGCACCCTACTACGGCCCTCTTTCACTCAGGGCCGTCCTGGGTGCTTTATGGACTGTTTGACAAGTGCTGGAGGAGGAAATAGAGCCGTGCACCTGGTGATTGAAACCGTGCACCTGGTGATTGAAAACGTGCATCTGGTAACCCAAAATTCAAATATGGTCCTAAATGCATTTAAGGGTCATTCTGATATTAATGCCCGCTATGGAAACACCCTACTACGGCCCTCTCTCTGTCGGGGGCGACCTGAGTGCATTATGGACACTTTGAAATTTCACGATGGATACTGATTGCTATACAAGCGGTAACCCAAAACACAAATATGGTCATAAATGCATTTAACGGTCATTCTGATTTTAATGCCCGCTATAGGAGCACCCTACTACGGCCCTCTTTCACTCAGGGCCGTCCTGGGTGCTTTATGGACTGTTTGACAAGTGCTGGAGGAGGAAATAGAGCCGTGCACCTGGTGATTGAAACCGTGCATCTGGTAACCCAAAAACACAAATATGGTCATAAATGCATTTAACGGTCATTCTGATTTTAATGCCCGCTATAGGAGCACCCTACTACGGCCCTCTTTCACTCAGGGCCGTCCTGGGTGCTTTATGGACTGTTTGACAAGTGCTGGAGGAGGAAATAGAGCCGTGCACCTGGTGATTGAAACCGTGCATCTGGTAACCCAAAAACAAAATATGGTCATAAATGCATTTAACGGTCATTCTGATTTTAATGCCCGCTATAGGAGCACCCTACTACGGCCCTCTTTCACTCAGGGCCGTCCTGGGTGCTTTATGGACTGTTTGACAAGTGCTGGAGGAGGAAATAGAGCCGTGCACCTGGTGATTGAAACCGTGCACCTGGTGATTGAAACCGTGCATCTGGTAACCCAAAAATTCAAATATGGTCCTAAATGCATTTAAGGTCATTCTGATATTAATGCCCGCTATGGGAAACACCCTACTACGGCCCTCTCTCTGTCGGGGGCGACCTGAGTGCATTATGGACACTTTGAAATTGCACGATGGATACTGATTGCTATACAAGCGGTAACCCAAAAACACAAATATGGTCATAAATGCATTTAACGGTCATTCTGATTTTAATGCCCGCTATAGGAGCACCCTACTACGGCCCTCTTTCACTCAGGGCCGTCCTGGGTGCTTTATGGACTGTTTGACAAGTGCTGGAGGAGGAAATAGAGCCGTGCACCTGGTGATTGAAACCGTGCACCTGGTGATTGAAAACGTGCATCTGGTAACCCAAAAATTCAAATATGGTCCTAAATGCATTTAAGGGTCATTCTGATATTAATGCCCGCTATGGAAACACCCTACTACGGCCCTCTCTCTGTCGGGGGCGACCTGAGTGCATTATGGACACTTTGAAATTTCACGATGGATACTGATTGCTATACAAGCGGTAACCCAAAAACACAAATATGGTCATAAATGCATTTAACGGTCATTCTGATTTTAATGCCCGCTATAGGAGCACCCTACTACGGCCCTCTTTCACTCAGGGCCGTCCTGGGTGCTTTATGGACTGTTTGACAAGTGCTGGAGGAGGAAATAGAGCCGTGCACCTGGTGATTGAAACCGTGCATCTGGTAACCCAAAAACACAAATATGGTCATAAATGCATTTAACGGTCATTCTGATTTTAATGCCCGCTATAGGAGCACCCTACTACGGCCCTCTTTCACTCAGGGCCGTCCTGGGTGCTTTATGGACTGTTTGACAAGTGCTGGAGGAGGAAATAGAGCCGTGCACCTGGTGATTGAAACCGTGCACCTGGTGATTGAAAACGTGCATCTGGTAACCCAAAAATTCAAATATGGTCCTAAATGCATTTAAGGGTCATTCTGATATTAATGCCCGCTATGGAAACACCCTACTACGGCCCTCTCTCTGTCGGGGGCGACCTGAGTGCATTATGGACACTTTGAAATTTCACGATGGATACTGATTGCTATACAAGCGGTAACCCAAAAACACAAATATGGTCATAAATGCATTTAACGGTCATTCTGATTTTAATGCCCGCTATAGGAGCACCCTACTACGGCCCTCTTTCACTCAGGGCCGTCCTGGGTGCTTTATGGACTGTTTGACAAGTGCTGGAGGAGGAAATAGAGCCGTGCACCTGGTGATTGAAACCGTGCATCTGGTAACCCAAAAACACAAATATGGTCATAAATGCATTTAACGGTCATTCTGATTTTAATGCCCGCTATAGGAGCACCCTACTACGGCCCTCTTTCACTCAGGGCCGTCCTGGGTGCTTTATGGACTGTTTGACAAGTGCTGGAGGAGGAAATAGAGCCGTGCACCTGGTGATTGAAACCGTGCATCTGGTAACCCAAAAACACAAATATGGTCATAAATGCATTTAACGGTCATTCTGATTTTAATGCCCGCTATAGGAGCACCCTACTACGGCCCTCTTTCACTCAGGGCCGTCCTGGGTGCTTTATGGACTGTTTGACAAGTGCTGGAGGAGGAAATAGAGCCGTGCACCTGGTGATTGAAACCGTGCACCTGGTGATTGAAAACGTGCATCTGGTAACCCAAAAATTCAAATATGGTCCTAAATGCATTTAAGGGTCATTCTGATATTAATGCCCGCTATGGAAACACCCTACTACGGCCCTCTCTCTGTCGGGGGCGACCTGAGTGCATTATGGACACTTTGAAATTTCACGATGGATACTGATTGCTATACAAGCGGTAACCCAAAAACACAAATATGGTCATAAATGCATTTAACGGTCATTCTGATTTTAATGCCCGCTATAGGAGCACCCTACTACGGCCCTCTTTCACTCAGGGCCGTCCTGGGTGCTTTATGGACTGTTTGACAAGTGCTGGAGGAGGAAATAGAGCCGTGCACCTGGTGATTGAAACCGTGCATCTGGTAACCCAAAAACACAAATATGGTCATAAATGCATTTAACGGTCATTCTGATTTTAATGCCCGCTATAGGAGCACCCTACTACGGCCCTCTTTCACTCAGGGCCGTCCTGGGTGCTTTATGGACTGTTTGACAAGTGCTGGAGGAGGAAATAGAGCCGTGCACCTGGTGATTGAAACCGTGCACCTGGTGATTGAAAACGTGCATCTGGTAACCCAAAAATTCAAATATGGTCCTAAATGCATTTAAGGGTCATTCTGATATTAATGCCCGCTATGGAAACACCCTACTACGGCCCTCTCTCTGTCGGGGGCGACCTGAGTGCATTATGGACACTTTGAAATTTCACGATGGATACTGATTGCTATACAAGCGGTAACCCAAAAACACAAATATGGTCATAAATGCATTTAACGGTCATTCTGATTTTAATGCCCGCTATAGGAGCACCCTACTACGGCCCTCTTTCACTCAGGGCCGTCCTGGGTGCTTTATGGACTGTTTGACAAGTGCTGGAGGAGGAAATAGAGCCGTGCACCTGGTGATTGAAACCGTGCATCTGGTAACCCAAAAACACAAATATGGTCATAAATGCATTTAACGGTCATTCTGATTTTAATGCCCGCTATAGGAGCACCCTACTACGGCCCTCTTTCACTCAGGGCCGTCCTGGGTGCTTTATGGACTGTTTGACAAGTGCTGGAGGAGGAAATAGAGCCGTGCACCTGGTGATTGAAACCGTGCACCTGGTGATTGAAAACGTGCATCTGGTAACCCAAAAATTCAAATATGGTCCTAAATGCATTTAAGGGTCATTCTGATATTAATGCCCGCTATGGAAACACCCTACTACGGCCCTCTCTCTGTCGGGGGCGACCTGAGTGCATTATGGACACTTTGAAATTTCACGATGGATACTGATTGCTATACAAGCGGTAACCCAAAAACACAAATATGGTCATAAATGCATTTAACGGTCATTCTGATTTTAATGCCCGCTATAGGAGCACCCTACTACGGCCCTCTTTCACTCAGGGCCGTCCTGGGTGCTTTATGGACTGTTTGACAAGTGCTGGAGGAGGAAATAGAGCCGTGCACCTGGTGATTGAAACCGTGCATCTGGTAACCCAAAAACACAAATATGGTCATAAATGCATTTAACGGTCATTCTGATTTTAATGCCCGCTATAGGAGCACCCTACTACGGCCCTCTTTCACTCAGGGCCGTCCTGGGTGCTTTATGGACTGTTTGACAAGTGCTGGAGGAGGAAATAGAGCCGTGCACCTGGTGATTGAAACCGTGCACCTGGTGATTGAAAACGTGCATCTGGTAACCCAAAAATTCAAATATGGTCCTAAATGCATTTAAGGGTCATTCTGATATTAATGCCCGCTATGGAAACACCCTACTACGGCCCTCTCTCTGTCGGGGGCGACCTGAGTGCATTATGGACACTTTGAAATTTCACGATGGATACTGATTGCTATACAAGCGGTAACCCAAAAACACAAATATGGTCATAAATGCATTTAACGGTCATTCTGATTTTAATGCCCGCTATAGGAGCACCCTACTACGGCCCTCTTTCACTCAGGGCCGTCCTGGGTGCTTTATGGACTGTTTGACAAGTGCTGGAGGAGGAAATAGAGCCGTGCACCTGGTGATTGAAACCGTGCATCTGGTAACCCAAAAACACAAATATGGTCATAAATGCATTTAACGGTCATTCTGATTTTAATGCCCGCTATAGGAGCACCCTACTACGGCCCTCTTTCACTCAGGGCCGTCCTGGGTGCTTTATGGACTGTTTGACAAGTGCTGGAGGAGGAAATAGAGCCGTGCACCTGGTGATTGAAACCGTGCATCTGGTAACCCAAAAACACAAATATGGTCATAAATGCATTTAACGGTCATTCTGATTTTAATGCCCGCTATAGGAGCACCCTACTACGGCCCTCTTTCACTCAGGGCCGTCCTGGGTGCTTTATGGACTGTTTGACAAGTGCTGGAGGAGGAAATAGAGCCGTGCACCTGGTGATTGAAACCGTGCACCTGGTGATTGAAAACGTGCATCTGGTAACCCAAAAATTCAAATATGGTCCTAAATGCATTTAAGGGTCATTCTGATATTAATGCCCGCTATGGAAACACCCTACTACGGCCCTCTCTCTGTCGGGGGCGACCTGAGTGCATTATGGACACTTTGAAATTTCACGATGGATACTGATTGCTATACAAGCGGTAACCCAAAAACACAAATATGGTCATAAATGCATTTAACGGTCATTCTGATTTTAATGCCCGCTATAGGAGCACCCTACTACGGCCCTCTTTCACTCAGGGCCGTCCTGGGTGCTTTATGGACTGTTTGACAAGTGCTGGAGGAGGAAATAGAGCCGTGCACCTGGTGATTGAAACCGTGCATCTGGTAACCCAAAACACAAATATGGTCATAAATGCATTTAACGGTCATTCTGATTTTAATGCCCGCTATAGGAGCACCCTACTACGGCCCTCTTTCACTCAGGGCCGTCCTGGGTGCTTTATGGACTTTTGACAAGTGCTGGAGGAGGAAATAGAGCCGTGCACCTGGTGATTGAAACCGTGCACCTGGTGATTGAAAACGTGCATCTGGTAACCCAAAAATTCAAATATGGTCCTAAATGCATTTAAGGGTCATTCTGATATTAATGCCCGCTATGGAAACACCCTACTACGGCCCTCTCTCTGTCGGGGGCGACCTGAGTGCATTATGGACACTTTGAAATTTCACGATGGATACTGATTGCTATACAAGCGGTAACCCAAAAACACAAATATGGTCATAAATGCATTTAACGGTCATTCTGATTTTAATGCCCGCTATAGGAGCACCCTACTACGGCCCTCTTTCACTCAGGGCCGTCCTGGGTGCTTTATGGACTGTTTGACAAGTGCTGGAGGAGGAAATAGAGCCGTGCACCTGGTGATTGAAACCGTGCATCTGGTAACCCAAAAACACAAATATGGTCATAAATGCATTTAACGGTCATTCTGATTTTAATGCCCGCTATAGGAGCACCCTACTACGGCCCTCTTTCACTCAGGGCCGTCCTGGGTGCTTTATGGACTGTTTGACAAGTGCTGGAGGAGGAAATAGAGCCGTGCACCTGGTGATTGAAACCGTGCATCTGGTAACCCAAAAACACAAATATGGTCATAAATGCATTTAACGGTCATTCTGATTTTAATGCCCGCTATAGGAGCACCCTACTACGGCCCTCTTTCACTCAGGGCCGTCCTGGGTGCTTTATGGACTGTTTGACAAGTGCTGGAGGAGGAAATAGAGCCGTGCACCTGGTGATTGAAACCGTGCACCTGGTGATTGAAAACGTGCATCTGGTAACCCAAAATTCAAATATGGTCCTAAATGCATTTAAGGGTCATTCTGATATTAATGCCCGCTATGGAAACACCCTACTACGGCCCTCTCTCTGTCGGGGGCGACCTGAGTGCATTATGGACACTTTGAAATTTCACGATGGATACTGATTGCTATACAAGCGGTAACCCAAAACACAAATATGGTCATAAATGCATTTAACGGTCATTCTGATTTTAATGCCCGCTATAGGAGCACCCTACTACGGCCCTCTTTCACTCAGGGCCGTCCTGGGTGCTTTATGGACTGTTTGACAAGTGCTGGAGGAGGAAATAGAGCCGTGCACCTGGTGATTGAAACCGTGCATCTGGTAACCCAAAACACAAATATGGTCATAAATGCATTTAACGGTCATTCTGATTTTAATGCCCGCTATAGGAGCACCCTACTACGGCCCTCTTTCACTCAGGGCCGTCCTGGGTGCTTTATGGACTGTTTGACAAGTGCTGGAGGAGGAAATAGAGCCGTGCACCTGGTGATTGAAACCGTGCACCTGGTGATTGAAAACGTGCATCTGGTAACCCAAAAATTCAAATATGGTCCTAAATGCATTTAAGGGTCATTCTGATATTAATGCCCGCTATGGAAACACCCTACTACGGCCCTCTCTCTGTCGGGGGCGACCTGAGTGCATTATGGACACTTTGAAATTTCACGATGGATACTGATTGCTATACAAGCGGTAACCCAAAACACAAATATGGTCATAAATGCATTTAACGGTCATTCTGATTTTAATGCCCGCTATAGGAGCACCCTACTACGGCCCTCTTTCACTCAGGGCCGTCCTGGGTGCTTTATGGACTGTTTGACAAGTGCTGGAGGAGGAAATAGAGCCGTGCACCTGGTGATTGAAACCGTGCATCTGGTAACCCAAAAACACAAATATGGTCATAAATGCATTTAACGGTCATTCTGATTTTAATGCCCGCTATAGGAGCACCCTACTACGGCCCTCTTTCACTCAGGGCCGTCCTGGGTGCTTTATGGACTGTTTGACAAGTGCTGGAGGAGGAAATAGAGCCGTGCACCTGGTGATTGAAACCGTGCACCTGGTGATTGAAAACGTGCATCTGGTAACCCAAAAATTCAAATATGGTCCTAAATGCATTTAAGGGTCATTCTGATATTAATGCCCGCTATGGAAACACCCTACTACGGCCCTCTCTCTGTCGGGGGCGACCTGAGTGCATTATGGACACTTTGAAATTTCACGATGGATACTGATTGCTATACAAGCGGTAACCCAAAAACACAAATATGGTCATAAATGCATTTAACGGTCATTCTGATTTTAATGCCCGCTATAGGAGCACCCTACTACGGCCCTCTTTCACTCAGGGCCGTCCTGGGTGCTTTATGGACTGTTTGACAAGTGCTGGAGGAGGAAATAGAGCCGTGCACCTGGTGATTGAAACCGTGCATCTGGTAACCCAAAAACACAAATATGGTCATAAATGCATTTAACGGTCATTCTGATTTTAATGCCCGCTATAGGAGCACCCTACTACGGCCCTCTTTCACTCAGGGCCGTCCTGGGTGCTTTATGGACTGTTTGACAAGTGCTGGAGGAGGAAATAGAGCCGTGCACCTGGTGATTGAAACCGTGCACCTGGTGATTGAAAACGTGCATCTGGTAACCCAAAAATTCAAATATGGTCCTAAATGCATTTAAGGGTCATTCTGATATTAATGCCCGCTATGGAAACACCCTACTACGGCCCTCTCTCTGTCGGGGGCGACCTGAGTGCATTATGGACACTTTGAAATTTCACGATGGATACTGATTGCTATACAAGCGGTAACCCAAAAACACAAATATGGTCATAAATGCATTTAACGGTCATTCTGATTTTAATGCCCGCTATAGGAGCACCCTACTACGGCCCTCTTTCACTCAGGCCGTCCTGGGTGCTTTATGGACTGTTTGACAAGTGCTGGAGGAGGAAATAGAGCCGTGCACCTGGTGATTGAAACCGTGCATCTGGTAACCCAAAAACACAAATATGGTCATAAATGCATTTAACGGTCATTCTGATTTTAATGCCCGCTATAGGAGCACCCTACTACGGCCCTCTTTCACTCAGGCCGTCCTGGGGCTTTATGGACTGTTTGACAAGTGCTGGAGGAGGAAATAGAGCCGTGCACCTGGTGATTGAAACCGTGCATCTGGTAACCCAAAACACAAATATGGTCATAAATGCATTTAACGGTCATTCTGATTTTAATGCCCGCTATAGGAGCACCCTACTACGGCCCTCTTTCACTCAGGGCCGTCCTGGGTGCTTTATGGACTGTTTGACAAGTGCTGGAGGAGGAAATAGAGCCGTGCACCTGGTGATTGAAACCGTGCACCTGGTGATTGAAAACGTGCATCTGGTAACCCAAAAATTCAAATATGGTCCTAAATGCATTTAAGGGTCATTCTGATATTAATGCCCGCTATGGAAACACCCTACTACGGCCCTCTCTCTGTCGGGGGCGACCTGAGTGCATTATGGACACTTTGAAATTTCACGATGGATACTGATTGCTATACAAGCGGTAACCCAAAAACACAAATATGGTCATAAATGCATTTAACGGTCATTCTGATTTTAATGCCCGCTATAGGAGCACCCTACTACGGCCCTCTTTCACTCAGGGCCGTCCTGGGTGCTTTATGGACTGTTTGACAAGTGCTGGAGGAGGAAATAGAGCCGTGCACCTGGTGATTGAAACCGTGCATCTGGTAACCCAAAAACACAAATATGGTCATGCATTTAACATTTAACGTCATTCTGATTTTAATGCCCGCTATAGGAGCACCCTACTACGGCCCTCTTTCACTCAGGGCCGTCCTGGGTGCTTTATGGACTGTTTGACAAGTGCTGGAGGAGGAAATAGAGCCGTGCACCTGGTGATTGAAACCGTGCACCTGGTGATTGAAAACGTGCATCTGGTAACCCAAAAACATTCAAATATGGTCCTAAATGCATTTAAGGGTCATTCTGATTTAATGCCCGCTATGGAAACACCCTACTACGGCCCTCTCTCTGTCGGGGGCGACCTGAGTGCATTATGGACACTTTGAAATTTCACGATGGATACTGATTGCTATACAAGCGGTAACCCAAAAACACAAATATGGTCATAAATGCATTTAACGGTCATTCTGATTTTAATGCCCGCTATAGGAGCACCCTACTACGGCCCTCTTTCACTCAGGGCCGTCCTGGGTGCTTTATGGACTGTTTGACAAGTGCTGGAGGAGGAAATAGAGCCGTGCACCTGGTGATTGAAACCGTGCATCTGGTAACCCAAAACACAAATATGGTCATAAATGCATTTAACGGTCATTCTGATTTTAATGCCCGCTATAGGAGCCACCCTACTACGGCCCTCTTTCACTCAGGGCCGTCCTGGGTGCTTTATGGACTGTTTGACAAGTGCTGGAGGAGGAAATAGAGCCGTGCACCTGGTGATTGAAACCGTGCACCTGGTGATTGAAACGTGCATCTGGTAACCCAAAAATTCAAATATGGTCCTAAATGCATTTAAGGGTCATTCTGATATTAATGCCCGCTATGGAACACCCTACTACGGCCCTCTCTCTGTCGGGGGCGACCTGAGTGCATTATGGACACTTTGAAATTTCACGATGGATACTGATTGCTATACAAGCGGTAACCCAAAAACACAAATATGGTCATAATGCATTTAACTAACGGGGTCATTCTGATTTAATAAATTAATGCCCGCTATAGGAGCACCCTACTACGGCCCTCTTTCACTCAGGGCCGTCCTGGGTGCTTTATGGACTGTTTGACAAGTGCTGGAGGAGGAAATAGAGCCGTGCACCTGGTGATTGAAACCGTGCATCTGGTAACCCAAAACACAAATATGGTCATAAAATGCATTTAACGGTCATTCTGATTTTAATGCCCGCTATAGGAGCACCCTACTACTACGGCCTCTTTCACTCAGGGCCGTCCTGGGTGCTTTATGGACTGTTTGACAAGTGCTGGAGGAGGAAATAGAGCCGTGCACCTGGTGATTGAAACCGTGCACCTGGTGATTGAAAACGTGCATCTGGTAACCCAAAATTCAAATATGGTCCTAAATGCATTTAAGGGTCATTCTGATATTAATGCCCGCTATGGAAACACACCCTACTACGGCCCTCCTCTGTCGGGGGCGACCTGAGTGCATTATGGACACTTTGAAATTTCACGATGGATACTGATTGCTATACAAGCGGTAACCCAAAAACACAAATATGGTCATAAATGCATTTAACGGTCATTCTGATTTTAATGCCCGCTATAGGAGCACCCTACTACGGCCCTCTTTCACTCAGGGCCGTCCTGGGTGCTTTATGGACTGTTTGACAAGTGCTGGAGGAGGAAATAGAGCCGTGCACCTGGTGATTGAAACCGTGCATCTGGTAACCCAAAACACAAATATGGTCATAAATGCATTTAAACGGTCATTCTGATTTTAATGCCCGCTATAGGAGCACCCTACTACGGCCCTCTTTCACTCAGGGCCGTCCTGGGTGCTTTATGGACTGTTTGACAAGTGCTGGAGGAGGAAATAGAGCCGTGCACCTGGTGATTGAAACCGTGCATCTGGTAACCCAAAACACAAATATGGTCTAATGCATGCATTTAACAAAGGTCATTCTGATTTTAATGCCGTATAGGGCACCCTACTACGGCCCTCATTTCACTCAGGGCCGTCCTGGGTGCTTTATGGACTGTTTGACAAGTGCTGGCGGAGGAATAGAACCGTGCACCTGGTGATTGAAACCGTGCA